>NW_006911905.1:571716-794381 GCF_000338995.1 Bipolaris sorokiniana ND90Pr | reverse complement strand
GGGGGGGGGGGGGGGGGGGGGGAGAAAATGAGAGTTGAGGCCATGACTTACCTGACGTGAGGGCTCGCGTGATTAATGGGAGTAAAAGCAGCGCGGTCTACCACGAGCGGCTGGTTTGCAAAGTCCGTGGAAGAAAGGCCGTCGGGTGGGGTGGAGCGTGAGACCGGCCGGTCGATTGGGGTTGGAGGCAGCGGGTGGGATAAGGGTGGTTGGGGCTGCTGGTGGTGGTGGTGGTGGTGGTGGTGGTGATGGTGCTGTTGCGGCGGTGGTAGTGATGGCGGAGGTGGAGGTGGGACAGCGTCACGAGGGCGGTGCAACAACGAGTCGGTCGACGACGACGTTAGCTCGGCGAAGCTGGGGAGCGAGCGATGGGCGTAGTTGTTTGCGTCTGGGTGCTGGTGCGGGTGCGGGTGCCTGCGTGGATGCCAGTCGCTGCCCATCATGGCATTCGGTGGTTATATGGTCGGTCGGGTGCGGCGGTCAGCGGGCTGGAGGAGAGAGCTGTGAAGAGGAAAGCGGTGGGTGGCACAAGAAGACAGTCGCACGGGAGAGTCTAAAGGGTCTGGGATTCGAGCAGATGCAGTGCAGCTCCACTCGCGGGCCAGGCAGAGGATGAACCGGCTGGAGCCCCCCTGGTCGAGGGGCGGCTTGGGAGGTAGGCCTGGCACTGGTTTGTGCTGGCTGCGGGGGAACGCGCTGCTGCAATGTGAAGAGCAGGAGACCCACCCGCGATGGCATGCAGCGGGGACCTAATCCCGTCCTTGGACCCATGCGCGCCACACACGAACCCCCGTGCGCTTTTACGGCCGGGAGGCCAGACGCGCATGGGTGCCAGCCGCCAAGGGGCTCGGGGCTGGCGGCAGGCGATCCGTTGGGCGGGCCTGAACTTACTGCTTGTGCACACGCTCCCAAGCCGCCCCTCTGCCTGCTCTGCCTGTGCCTCTGCCTGTGCCTCTCTCCCTCTGTAACTAAGTTACCATGTACTAGCCATGTGTTGTCTCTTCTCGTCTCGTCTCGGCCCGATGGGCGACATTGAGCATACGAGTGTCTGTGGGCGAGTGCATGTATGTAATACTAGTAGTATGTACTCACTCACCTATCAGTCTATTACTGTATCCATACATGTACGTACTTGCCATGTGTGTGTAGTGTACGTACCTTCTTACTTACTCACCTACTGACATGCTACATACGTAAACACGCTTTCTCTCCCCCTCCCTCCCCTTCCCTATCCATCCATCTACATACTTACCACTAGATACTATTGCATACACTAACACCCATTGTACACGTCTGCCTATCCCATCCATCCATCCATCCATCCATCCGCACCTGTCCCTACTCACCCACTACTTACACTGCCCGTGCGGCTTACCACCCTCTTTGCGCACGGCCACAGCTTCTCCCGCCCGTGTTTTCCTTTGTGCCTCTGCCCTGCCGTCGTCGTGCGCCCACCGCGGCAAGCGGCCACGGCCACGCAGTCGCCTAGAATAGCCTGCCACCACCACCGTGGCTACCTTTCCACTCCTCACGTGACCGTCCCTCCCTGCTAGCCTGCTCTGCAAACCATCCTTTCCACAAACATCTCCCACCGCCACGCCCGCCCGCAACAGGCTGCCCCAGTCCAATTTGCCTGTCCGCCGCCCGTCCCACCATTCCTTTGCTTGTTTGATGAGCATCCTCCTGTACCTGTTTGTGCGGCTGCAACCGGGTGAACCCAACTGTGGGCTTCCCGCGACGTCCACCTAAAGGCGCCGCAAACTCCATCGACAACAACGAAAAGGGGGCTGCTTGCATCCCATCATCAACCTCGCCCCTCTGCCCAAACATGGCCATGATGACAGTGATGTTGATGCTGATACCGTTGCTGTCGTGTTGTCCTTGTTTATTGACGGCTGCCATAGCCGCTCCTGCTCCTGCTCCTGCTCCTGCTCCTGCTCCTCCTGCTCCTGCCATAGTCGCTGCCGCCTCCGCCAAGCCCTTACCACCACAACCATATCACTCGTCCAGCCCACACCACACATGCTCACCTCACCCAACACATAGTGATCTGATCGGCCATTCCCCTTCTCTCGCAATCCTCGCCGCTCTTGACTTTGTCATCCGCCCCCCTTTGCTCGTCTGTTTCGGCTAGCACCCAACGGTGCTTGTGGCGTTAGCTGGCCGGCTTCACCTGCGCCGTTCTGACGCGCTCGCTCAACGGCCATCCTATCCACCACAGCCGAAACCCTTGCCCTCCATGGCCTTCACCGATGAGAGGCGCGTCGGCCCTCATTTACCACTCCCCATGAGGAAACGTCCCGCGCCCGCGCCTTCCTCGTCCTGCTTCCTCGGTATCCGGACCCGCTCCTGATTGGCCTGTCTGCACTCCTACGCTTGACCGATCACAGCTTTTCCCAAGCACCTCGTCTACCAGATACCCCTAGCCAGGAAATGCTCATACACACATATTCTGGGAGCCGCTAGTCGCTCTGCAGGACATGTCGCCGAGTCAGAGCCTGGCATCCACCTCGTTTCCCATCACAAATGTCCTCCCCGTCACGAGCAACAACGACTCGCATGCCTTGCATGCCCTGTTGGCCTTGCTTGCCTTGTTTGCCTCGCGACCTTTTCGACCCTCTGGCCTTGCTTGGCTTTGTGGTCTGACAATCATTACTTACAGTAGTCGCTCTTCGGGTACTTGCATAATGATCCCACCTAGCTTTCAGCGCCATATGTCGCTAACGAAGATCACTCAATTACGTGGTCCTAAACCATGGTTGCTTTTTTTGCTCTCCTGTCGGTTACCTGTACGCGAGCCTCGACAAATGGCTGAATTGGGACGCACCAATGGCCCCCCAAGCCTCTTACGGTCACCACTTGTCCATGATGTCTCTCTTTCCGGTCATTTCTCTGCACTATTACTTGCTCATGCACAATATCCACTTCGTCACCACCTGAGAGCCACTACGGCGTGCCGCAACTGACCAACGGCCCGAGTACCTGAGCTTTCGACTCTTGTCCGAGCCAGCTATCCACAGAGTTTCACAAGTGTTTTCTGTTGTTGTACAGACCCATTATCCTGACAAGTTACACCACATGCCAGGACGCTTACAGCCCTAGCCCAAAGCTGAGTTGAAAGCCGTTGCCTCAATATCATGCCGCTGCTATTCTGTCCGGAAATGCACACCCTAACTAACACGTCCCTTGCTTGCATCCACACCGTGCAATGCCAACGACAACACATGTCTTATCCCGGGCAAAGTCACATCCTGGCACTCACATCAGCCGTCTCAGGTAGCCATATCCACGGGCGGCTATCCAGACACGTACGTCGCCCGTGTCGTCTCACGCCAGAATTAGCGAGTCCACCAAAGTGGTTGAGACATATGAATGCTAAGCCTTGGACTTACTCACACGGCATCCCTGCCGTCGGAAGCAATTCCCCGGTTCTCGTGCATCCTCAAAACCACGCTAACTACCAACGCAGGATCGTCGTGGAAGAAACGTCGCGCCGATCAACTACAGGCAGATGATGCATGACCAATACTTAGCTCGCCCCGGCAGCTTAGATCCGTAAGCCTCTAGCATTCTTGCTGATACCGTCCAACCGATAGCTATCACTTCGCTTAGCCGTGCATATTTTCCTGCACGACATCGAAACATCCAAGCCGCCTGGCCATGCAAAACACTCTCGCCCAGGTTAGCCTTATGCTACAGCAAGTAAATGCAGTCGTAGATGCAAACATCAACTTCCAGTGCTAGTCTGAGTTCAACATTGCTCAACTTACCTTTGCCACTGCCGGTTCTTGTCTTCCCTGGCACTTCGGACGGCCGTGTCTCCTCCAACATGGCTTGATAGTCAGTCTCAACATGCCGGCTCTCGGGTCTCCATTACGGTGCCTGGATGTACCTAGGCGTAGCTCGTATCAGTTGCTAAACAGCGCGATGGATCCGATCGACACGGTTGCCTGCATCCCATTTGCTAGTCACCAGCATATGCACCTATGGCTTCCATAGGCAGTCATCATTACTGCAATTTCCCAATAGCGTGCCGCACACGCTACGGGGTAACGGGCCTTGAAAGACTCGACCGGGTTAATGCTCCTTTCCGCCTTCAAGTGCGTGTTCCGCAGTTGGAAAAAGGTCACTCTGCGGTCGGTCGGTCCTTTTTGTTGGAAAGTCCCCTTCCTCCTGCTTTAGTCAGACGCAGTCGTGCCTCGGCATTTGATATTTTATGTGGAAAGATGGGCGAGAGCGTGCTCATGATGGACCGTTGGAGCGGAACTGGTCGGCCCCAACGGCAATCTGTATTACACTTGTGTAGCAACAGCAGCAGGAACAATGACGCTCTGGGATTTGCACTGTCATCCACCAAATGGAACCCAGCAACACACGTCAAATTTGGCACAGTACGTTCACTTACACACATGAATGCCTTTCAAATGTGTCTGATTTGGGCGTGCATGGACCAACGGTTTCACTACCTTCCTATTTCTTTGTGGGGCTCGCTATCCGGGCCGCGTCCGTACCTTATTTTAACCCCCCCAGAACCAACAGAGAAAGGGATGCGCGCTGCTCTTGAAACAATGTATTGGCTTGTGAAGAGAGTGGGATAATATGAGTCGGATCAGTTGCGCTGATTCAATCTTTGTCGCAGGCGGGCGGAGGCGCTAGCACATGGGTGCATCCACAACAGTGCGAGGGGAATGAAGAGCAAGATACCCTTGCCGATTGGATGAACCCGTGCGATTACAGTGTGTGTATCCAGTAAAGAAGGAGTCTGCACCCATGCCATCATCCTACAGGATCGTTCCTAGACGCGCATTGCACCGAAGGAGATAGCTCTAAAGCCTTCGCGAACATGATACGGTTGTGCATTTTTTTCCACCTGCACGACATCGCCATGGGCTCCGAGTGAGGCTTGGGCTGGGCGTCCACAGGCATCCAGCCACTGTTCAATGCCACCGGTGAATCCTCAAATCCTTCACCTAGTGGCTCGGATGGTTATCCATGTCCGTTCTTCTAGATGCTCTCAAAAAGAAATCATCTGAGCTCCTGGTGGCCATCGATCCTATTGCATGATAGGTGGCATGGCCGATGAGAGGTCCAGATGCTCGTGTCGAGCCGAATTGCTACCACCTCATGGCCATGTCTACTGCGTTTGACACGCTATAGGTAAGCGCTTGCATACCCATGTTGTCTTCGCCAGGATGACCTTGTGTTCTTGGAGACACCCAATCCGTCTACCGGGCACCGCCATTCGCCTTCAGGACTTGAAATCGCTTTTACATTCATTCTGTCTCCGCCGAATTTCTACTCCACTCCTATTCTCAACCTGTGCCGCGTCACCTGCATAAGGCTGCGCAGTGATCGCCTTATCCTACCGCTTTAGACAAGGACAATTCTGGCCACGGACCCATGCAGCCGAAGGCCTATTATGAAGCTCCTCTGCCATCAATACAACACCACCCCAGACCATCATGTGTTCTAGACAGCGCTAAATTTAATCCAGTGACATGCTGGCTCCCGTGGCAGGGGTGCTGAAGAAGGCAAGCCGCGATGAGGAAAGACGCAAAAGTGGTGGCCAGATACAGACCGCTAGTCTATGGATGTATCATTGAGATGTGGAGATCATATTTGATCAGCTGATCGGTCATTGCAGAGTCGAAAACTGGAGCGCTATCTTCCTAGTTTATGCAGCCGCCGTGTTGTTGAACGGATTGTAACTGGATACGAATATCGACCCAAGAGGAGTTTAAAAACAAACGGGAGATGAAGGTTGTGCGAGATTGCGATTTTCTATACTTTGGCAGAAAATCAAGGACCGTCCAAATCATGCAAGTAATCAATTCGATCGTCGCGACTCCTATAACACCTGTGACAGCTTGGTCACATTACGCATCACCATCGCCCCGTAACACACCATCTACTATGCGCTGTAGATCATATTAGGTGTCTGCGTCTTGTACAGCTTATTTGTTGGGACGAATTGAGGCTGCCTCTATACGAGTCCCTTGTGGAGCCATGCGCCTCTTTCTTCTCAGAAAGAGCACATGATCACGCCTTTTCCAGAAACAGAAAGTGTATGAATGACGCACCGTGCTTTTGAAGACTAGGCGTATGCACCTCCACGTGAACATAGCTAATACAAGGCTTATCTACAATTTTCAGGATGCAGTATAATCATGGGCATCCATGCGGATGATCCATTCATGATACGCTGAAAGCCAAAAAGCCCCTTTGCCCACACGACTTCGCCGTCTCCTGGTATCAAATGATACCCTCAAGCCACCCAGGCTGTGTTCTACTCGGTGCAACGTCCTCTACTCTAGTCTACGCTTTCCTTCGCCACAGCCTTGTTCTGCAAGATGACTATCAGCCAGACTGGCCCATTCTCATCCACACGTCCTAACACTTATCACGCCCAGAGCGCAGATCTTGAACACCATTTTTTAACTTACCAATCATACTCGATGAGTGACTTGGTAAAATCCTACTCTACGAGCAAGCCGGCGTCCACACATCTAGCGTTAGCCAGAGGGAAGAAGAAAGAAGGAAGGATGCCTCAAAGGGGCGTATCGTAATGGAGATCATACAAGCATTCCTCTCTATGCTCTACCAAAGCTATCGCCCATAGTAGCTGCTTGAGTGGTGGTCTCATGCGCAGTACCTACGTTGGCTTACATGGCTGAACTCTTTGACGCATATCTTTTTCCTTTTCTCTCCTACCCCCGCAATCTTCTCCACACACGATTTTCCGCCTTATGATTTTATGTTTGTTTTTTTCTTGCCCGCTTTCTGAACTCCTGTAGCCACAAATTGTATGTATTCATGAGTGGTTACGGAGAAACAAGGAATTGGTGGAGGAGATGTCTGTCCTTTTAGCGTTTCCCACCTACGGCTATGGCGTCTGCATATTGCATGTTGCATGTTACATGGTGGGCAAGGGAAGAAGGGGGTGGGGGGTGAGGGGGGTTAAGTCATCACCCAGATGAACCGTGCCTCCCCTGTCCTACAGACTTCCTTTTGCTACGCCACCTGGTTTTGCTTCTCCCTCCTAGCCCCAGAAAACGGAAGTGAGTGCCACGCTAATAACGCACTGCAAAGTGGGACAAAGTGGGAAAAAGATAAGCTGAAGATGTTACGCGCATGCATGCACCTTGGCCAAGTCCGTTCGGAGACGACATATCGGAATGGTTGGTGTGGGGTATGCACTGTAGATTCAGGATTGCTGACCGTTGGGCGGAAAAGCAAAACCAAGAGCCAGGCTGACGACAAAAGCAAAAGGTGAAAGATGAAGATTAATTGGTCCATTGGAAAAAAGAAACTAGAAAATCTAAACCTAACCTAGACAGTCTGCAAGTTTTATCAGATCAAAGCCCGATTGCCGAGTTTGCCGACTAACCTCGTACGCCCTGCCTCCACTGTGTCCGAAAGAGGAACTAGTCTCGTGCTTCTAGCCCCCCGTACAGCGTGACACTCGAATAACACGGTGGTTTACCCTTTTCGCTCTTTACTCCTCTCGGCAATTCCTTTCTTTTCTCACCACTCGCTTCAATTCCCTCTCTCATACCCTATATCTCAACGCCCCATTCGGCCTTGGGACGAACCAAACCGAGTAAGTCCCTTCTGTCACTCTCCAGGTTTCATCGGGATTTCTATCAATACAGACCCATTACCCCTTGGGCATCAAACTACACCAATGCCTGTGCTTTTCTAACCCATACAGTAGTCTATCACAAGTTATCACTCGAGAAAAAAAAGGTACACGGAAATCAGCCACAAGAAGAAGCATGAGAACCGAACCAGCAGGGAAAAAAAAACACAAGTTCCAGTATGTTTTGCATACAAAAGTGTAAAGAAACAGGAGGGGGGTGCTGTGACATGCATTATCCACCCCCATACAGAAGAAGAAAACAAAAAAAAACACTGGAAAAACGCAGATCTACATAGTCTCTCCCCCCTCCCCCCCGCAAGAATCTGTATTTACCGAACATGGTAAATGCAAAAAAAAATTCCCTTTTCTGGCCAGCATTAGCGCCAGATATCAACGGCGAAATTTGCTGCAATCCCCATTTCTTTTTCCCTTCTTCCATTCCCATCTTATTCGGTAAATATTGGTGATTGCAAACTTGCGGTACAGGCCGACACGACACGACACGACACGACACGACACGACACGACACGATACGATACGATACGACGAACGGCGCGAGTTCTCATCTAGGGGCGAATGCAGACTCTCTTCGTCTTCTACGAGCAAAAACCACAAAAACGTACACCAGACCTCTTGTTTCCGTTTTGGGTCTTCTTACCGCGTTTCTGATCTACGGGATTCTCGCTCATTGCGGAAAGAGGAAGCTTTCTCCTTCTTTTGTAACTTGGCCTTGAAGCGGGAAAAGTGCGTAAGTAGCAGTGGCAGTGGCAGTAGCAGTGAGAAAGGGAAATGTATTTAAATGGGTTATCTGTGTGACTGTGAATGTACTCTTGCAAGTGAAGGTTGAGACTACCTTCTGAATTCATGGAACAGAGAGATGTTGATTTTGGAAACTGCGTGTACGTTGTACAAGTCGAGTAGCCAGTGCCATGGCACAGTGAAGAACTTTCAGAGGGGCAAGACACAAAACTGTCCTTTGATTTACATCAAATATCATTTTGAAGGTGAGACAACAACATACTTCGATTACAGGTCGTTAAACGATATCCAAGAACACACACTATGTCATCATTCCATATGTCACAGTATCCAAACTATTTTGTACCAACCACAAATTGCGATTTGGAGATCCCCCCAACCACATGGGCCTACTTGCCCAAACTACTTGCCAACGCCATTCGACCCTGCCATTTCATACTCTCGCGCATCCTGGAACAAATCGATGATACAGCTAGCACTCCAACTCTGCGTGGGACATGAGTCGCCACAGAAGTCGCCGTCTTTCTGCGTCAGCTCCGTCAGACCAGCCCATGGAGATTCTTGAATAGCCTTCATGCAACCGGCCAGACGACGCGTGACTTGTTGGTAGCTCTCGATACGCTCTTCGGGCGTCTTGCGGCGCTGAAGATCGAATTTGAGCATGGCACGCAGGAAGAAACCCGTAGGCCAGACCCATTCAGGTCCTTGGTGGTAGTTACGGCCCTTTGACGTGTGGAAATCAGTGGAGTCTTCGCTGTTGATGTAATAACCCCGGTAGTTGAGGTCAGAGGGGTCAAGCGTCTTCATGCCCTGAGGTCCCAGGAGCACTCTGTCGGCCATCTGAAGAGCATGCAGAGCGTGCTCAGGTTTGCATAGGTCCGGAGCAACTACCAACATGACAGGGAAGTTGGGCCTCAATTGGTAGTCCTCGTACTCCTTGCCTGACCGGTACAAATCTTTGTAGATTCCGCGGCGGTTGATGATGCTGGGGTTGACGTCGTAGTTCCCATCTTCCTCGGCAGAGTGAGGGACGTAGAAACACCGCTCAAAGTTAGCCTTGATCAAGTCGGCCCATTCCTTGTAAGTAACCGTCTTGCCGTCGTCCAGTTTCACACCCTCGTACTGGAATTGGCCTGCTGCATACATGTTGGCGCACCAGCGTACAGTGCTGTATAGCATGCCGATGATCTCAACAGGGGCGCCGTCTCGAGGCGTTCCGGGAATACCCTTGTTGCCAGCCTTTTCGCTCTCACCCATCTTGTCCATCCATGTACCACAGTTCCACTGGTTGCCACCAAAGATCAAACCTGTCTCCCAGTCTGTCCATATCTTGATGTCAAAGCCTTCCGACTTCATCTGTCTATCAATGTTGGGGCCTGCGTCGTACTCGCGGAATTCTATACCTGAGGCGTGTCTTTGAAGGGCTTCCTGGATGACATCTTCAATAGTAGAAGACTTGGAGTAGGCACGTTCGTCAGTGTGCGCAAACCATGTGTCATCGTACGGGAAGAATCGTCGCTTGACTTTTTCTTGGAGGATGTCCATGCCGTTTGGCACAATCTTCGTGTAATCCTGGATGTTTTGGACGAACCACCAAACAGAGTCACGAGAGTTGTAGCGTGGGTTCTTGCCACCACCAAGAAGATTGGGAACCATGCCGTGCTTAAGGACACTGGCGAAAGCAAAGATGTGCTCTTTGGCGTCAGCATACCTTTCGGTACCCATGTATAGACCGCGGGCTGAAATAGTGATGTCGCGACCCCAGCATCGCGCCCAGTCATAGGCGAAATGAGGGAGACCGGCAGCCATACTGGGCACGCTCTTGTCTGGCCACAGTGATGCGCTGTTCATGTAGCCGGTGACTTGGCAACTGACGAGCGCAAGGCTCTTGAGGAATTGGTTGCCCTCTCGGACATTCTCGCCCATCAACTCGATTGCGCGCTCCACTGCAGCATTGTATGCAGTCTGAATGACTAGGGCGAAGTATCTCGGGAGCATGAAGTTGGGAACCTTGCGGATGGCATCGAACTTCGACTCTAGCCACTCGGCAGGTCCTTTGATGTTGGCGTAATTCTCCTTCTCGGAGATCTTTTGTAAACGGCCAAGACAATAGTCGAGAGCCCACTGTCCTTCGCGAAGATGGTCGCAAAGAGGATGCCCAAGGTTGTTGTCATTGACGATGTCACGAAGCACACTCCACCATCCTTGGAGACCAGCATACACGAGATTGCCGTGTTCAGGAATGTTGTAGGTTCCGTCTTTATGGTCTGTAGCATCGCGTTCCTCTTCCTCGCATCTATACAGGATGTAGTTCAGATCAGTCAAGTTGACACCACTGAAGGCCGCTTTTGCACCGCTGGTGACAAACTTGTCTAGACCATCGGCATGCTCGGCACTTGGTACCCAGGTTTCGAAAAGGGCGATACTGCCTGGAGGAAACTTCTCGGGGATACTTATTGTCGTCTCATCACCAGTCAGCTCGATTTTGACTCCCTCGAGGTCGTTTGTCTTGCTGGGCAAGCCACGTAATGTTGTCTTATCGCCAATCACACTAGCTCTTGTTTCCGGGCTGTTGTCAACTTCCAGATTCCAAGCCCCAATGAGCTTTGCTTGTGTACCTGGAAGCTTGGTCTTACCAAACCCTCCATTGCTGTCACTGTAGCCTGGGAATGCGGTATGAGCAATCAGGAAGTAGCCTTTCCTGGTGTGAGGGTTGACACGATGGACGGTGATGTATTCATTGTCGTGATGAATGTACGTCTCATTGTACTCCTCTTTACCCATCTTCACGTGAATCTCATTGATGATCTTGCGGATACCTCCAATACCACCTTCGCCAGCTTGCGGTTTGATGGGGGCACCGCTAGAGTTGGCTGAGGAGTAAAGCCTCTTTTCGTGAACAAGCTCAATTAGCTCGGGGTAGACTTCGTCAAAGCCAAAAACACTACCAGTCGCGCAGTCACACATGGCAACGAGCGCGGCAGTAGGAAGCGTGTCGCGAGCGTCACGTTTTTGGGCTGGAGTCTCATTGTCGTGTGTGCAGTCCATGAAGAGTGCGTGTACCGGACTACGCTTGATCTTTTTGATGATTGGTTTTGATCTGTCTGCTCCATCGGTTGCATGTGCGGCGTTGAGCACTTCGTCGGTTTCAAAGCTGCCGATGGGAACACCGCCATGACGATGTACAAGCCTACTGAGTTCCTGGGTACTCCATGCTTGCATAGCCTCCCGAATGAGCGCGCAGATACCGAGCTTCATACAGAACTTGTAGTCCATCTCTTCAGAGCCAGTGAAGAGTTCAGCGCAAACCATAATGTTAGAATTGACACTTCGTGCCTGGTCAAGCATGTATTCAGCAAGATGTAAAGGTGTAGAATGGCAGTTGTCAATTCTGAAACCCTGAAAGTACTTGGCCATCAGTCGCGTGTACTTGGCCATGTGGTCCCAGAGAAACGGGTTGTCTTCCGGACCGGTTCCATATCGAAGTTTGACGCAATCGCCCCAGACAATGACCTCGCGCCTTAGGTATGCCCTGGATTTGGGTCCAGCATTGTCGCGCATCGCATCCGCAGCCCAAACCCAGCCATTGTTCACAAGGGCAAGGGCCTCAGGGTTGTGTTTCTTCGTGGTTGCATTCAGCGGTAGTCGCGTAAAATATGTCTCGATGAGCGGATTCTTGTCGCTGACTTCTCCAAGCTTAGGTCCATGGGCATCTACCCTGACATATTTGATCCGGTTGAAAAGCTGCTCCAAGATCTCGGCTTGATCTCCGTCATACTCACGGTAGAACGGAAGATTGACCTCGTTGAGAACGGCAGTGATTGTGCCCTGTGCCGCACGATCATCTGGCGTATTGCTGGTACTAGTATCGTAACGGCCAAACAAGGCGCAGAGGAGGCTGGCACCGATATTTGGGTCCATTGTGCGACGGTATCGTTCGCCCATTCGATCACGACCACGCAATGCGTGCTCAATCAACCAATCAGCCTTCTGCTTTAGCGGCCAGTCTCGGACTGCATCAAGCCCGCTGGGGCCTGCTTCACTAAAGCTGGCGTCAACGAAGTTGACTCGGCCGGATGTCCAGGCCTGCATTATGGCCTTGGTATCTCGATCCACATCGACAACGTAGAATTGCCAGAGCTGGAGCTTACTGAGGACATGATCCTTGACGCCTTGCATGACCTTCAGGAGGTCGGCCTCACTCTCAAATGTGGTTGGTAGACCGTGCTCTTTAAGCTCCTTGCCAAATTGCAACAGGGCTGTATCGAGCTCAAGAGCAGGACGCAGGTGAGGTGCCGTGTCAACGTTGTAGCCAGATTCAGGGTGCTCCTCAAGCCATTTGCTGTTGTTGGCCGTGTGGTTCCAGACGACATCAGTCATAGCAAGCAAATTGAACTTGTCATGCATCTTACGGACCAGATCCGCAATGTCCTTTTCGCCATTCTTGAAGATGGCGTCGTCGAATGTGAGCTGGTCGTATATGCTGTATGGAGAATTTGAATCACCACGCATCATTAGCGGTGTGAAATGGATCATGTTGTAGCCACGCTCGCTAATGCCCCGCAGGTGGTTGTCCCAGTCTGTGGGGTAGTTGCCCATGAACTTGGACAGGCAGGAGAAGATGCAGACAGCCTCAACCGGCAAGTGCTGACCATGCAACTCCAGACTCGGACAAATATCAATGTAGTATGTGTCTGTACGTGTAGGCTCTGGTGACGTGACGTCCGTAAATGACCACTCCGGCAGTGGTGTGTAGGTCGTGTAGAAGGAGAAGGCATTGGCCTCGTATACAGGAATCTCGATCTCACACATGCCCGTGAAGTTGGGCTGTAGTCTGCATCAAGTGTTAGGGGCGTTGAGGCCATTGAGAAAGCAAGAGCTTACTTGTACTCGCGGTAATTGCTGCGCTCAAACTTGTTTCCCTTTTCGGGAATGTTCACCCAAAGACTACCTTCCCGACATATTGAGCTGGTACCCTGGATTTGGAAGCATATTGAATATGCGGGATTGGTTGGTGGAGGCAGGTAAATGTACGTGCCGGGAACATCTGGCGTGCCGTAGTCGGTCAATGGCAGCAGGTAGACAACCCTCTGGTCCGAAGACTTAGAGTGGTGAGGCAATGCTACAGACATGATGGTGTCGAGTGACGAAGAGTCAAGCTGAGCTGGCGGTAAACAATGGCAACGGACACTCGAGGAGGGTTGCAACGAGGGAGTAGTGTGTAGAAAACAACTGGGCGAGTGCTGTGCGGGGAGGGGGGGAGGGGGGGAGAGAAAGACAGTGCACCAACGGGCTCAACTGAGGCTATCAGCAGTCGAGGGGCCGTAACGCGCAGAAGCTTCTGAGGCTGCCAATGGCCCTCTGTGTGTGGGGGGAAAAGAGACAGCAACAGCGTCTGGAGACGTGTGAGATTGGTAGTGGGCGGTCGCGTACTAGAGTACAGCGGCCACAAGCGCAATACGCGGGAAACGTCATTGCCCCAAGCTCTAACCCCAGCCTGTCGCCCCGTTCCTGACAACGCTACAATCCAATAGCGCGGGGGCTGGGCGTCCGTCCCAACGCAATCGAGTTGGCTCCAAAGAAACTGTTGAATACGCTGAAACTACCATTGGAAAAGCTTGTTTATGTCCCTCCGGCCACCGCATCCTCATATGGTACAAGTGGGCTCCCTCAGATGCTACTTCTTCCCAGCCCTCTCCCAACGCCTATATGCAACATGATGCAGGAATAAAGCAGTTAATGAATATGCATGCAGCCCAAACTCCAACGCTGGCTACTAAACAGATACCAAGCAATACTGCTGCCACGAGCTCAGAATGATCAAAAGATGGGTATCGCGACCTCGTGGCAGCTCACGCGGGACGAAACGAAGATGCGCAAAACAACAGCTCAAATCCAACCCTATCTTTTTCGTCACCTCATGCACGCGCGCCCAGGGGATTGTCTGCAATTGAACCCCCACTTCCCCCATATCTTCATCAGAACTTGATGTTGAAAGGAGAGCCCGGTGGATCGCGCAGGTCCAAGCGGAATTGTGTCGATTCTGAGTGTTCGCGCATGTGGTTTGCTTGCGTGGGTGTAGTGTTTTCGTCCAAGTCAACCGAAGATGCTTCTGTGCTGACTGACGGGGGTGCTCGTGGAACGCCTCGTTTGTGGGGAACACCTTCTCGGCTGTCTGAAGACGATGTCAGGCGTTCCGGAGACATTTCACGCTCACTGTAACCCCCGCCACGCATGCGCAGTACAGGGTTGCTCGCAGGTTCCGACAAAACCGGTGGAGGATTGGGCGGTGTAGCACGCCCATTTCTGTCAGACGAGATTCCGCGAGAAGAGGGTTTGATGTAGTCAGTTGACTGACTCCGTTTAGTAGAAGGCTTCTGGTTTGATGAATTGCCACCTTTGTTCTTGCTCTGGCCGTTTTTCGAGGATGTTTGTTGTTGTTGTTGTTGTTGTTGTTGTTGTTGTTGTTGTTGTTGCTGCTGTTGCTGCTGCTGCTGTAATTGCTGCTGCTGTTGGTTTTCGGCCTCGAGAGAGTTCAAGAAGTTGATTTCCTCTGTCAAAAAATCCTTCTCTGTCCAACAGCCCTGCCAGCAATTTCGCCAATCCAAGATAAGAAACTGAAAACAAAAGGCGTCGATCTTGATGGCTGGCTGAAAACAGATGCACAAGTTATTGTAGTTCATTTTGTTGAACTCGGAACAAGAATGGAGGAGGCTGATGTGACAAGTAATTGCGAACAAAAGATAGTAGTTGAAGGGGGGCAGTTTCGACAGCTCATCCTTGAGCATTTGCGGTGTTGTTTTTGCGCCTTGGCATTCATGTTGGATGGCAGCCTGAATCGCTTTCGGGAAGATTTCGTCTGGTAATTGTCGTAGCCAGTTCTTGAACAAGGAACCGATGACATTGGGGTCATTTAAATTCGGGTCGCTGATCAAATCGATATCCCGGTCTATAGTATCGTTAATAACTGCAAAGATGATAGATATGATGAAACATACCCTCATCAAACTTGCGTTCGTAATATCGAACTTGTTGGGCAGATCCCGGGACACGATATAGGCCTTCTTCTTCACAACCTCTCATGTTCAAGTAGCTGCAACATTGGTTAGGGACCGTAGTTCATTCAATCTGGAAATTACCTACTCGATACACCGCCAAGGTAGAGCCGGCATCCAGAATTCAGTCTTGTCGCGTGACTGTTCTAACCGGGTGGATATCCTGGTCAGTCTCGTCTGTTCTATTAGTGGCTTGTGAATGATCTTGCAGACATATGGCTCGTTCATTACGGGCGTCTGGGTCTCGTGGTTGCTCGAACTTCGTGCTAGTTTGCCGAAAACGCCCTTGCGTGCAGAGTCCATCTTCTCTCCCATGTTGCGAGCCCCTGAGCCGAGCTTGGAAATGAAACCATGTCCTTTGGTCTCGTTGAAGGAGTTGGAGGCAACCGATAACTGCTCTGACCTGTCTCTTCTTGATCCAGCGTCATCATTCTGTGGTATTGGCTTGGGTGCCTCTTGCCGTTCTGTCGAGTGGGTTCGCATCTTGCCCATTCCCATTTGGCGCCATGACTGACCCTTGTCCATTGTCGTCGGCTTGAGCGGCGTACCGTCGCCATTCGTCGTCCACGAGCCTGCCACGTCTGGTGACAATTGCCCTGGGGGCACCTTGTTCAGTTTTGCACGCGATCCCGAGCCTTCCCCCTCTTTGATAGATTTAGACCTCGACAAGATACCCTGCTTCTTTGGTTTTGGGTTGTTGCGTTTGGATGGGTCAGTGTGCAGGTCAGAGTCGTTTGATAAGGCAGACGGTGCCCGTTGGTCTAAGCGTACGACTTCGGAGCTGGTGTCTACTAAAATTAGCAAAACTGGGTCATTCGGTCAAATTGAAGCCCTTACCATCGGAATTGGGAGTGCGCACGGGGCGGCCGAGATCCGGTGTGGATGCGCCACTCCGTCCGTTGGAATACAGGGTTGGGGACGATTGTTGCTCGTGAAGCTGCCGTGACGAGTTTCCTTGGCTGCTGTTGAGGCGCGAGGATGATTTGTTGGCGGAGAAGTTGGCGAAGATGCTCTTGGAGTCTTTGCGAGGTTTGGGCGAGGCTGGTGATTGCGGCATATTGTGGAAAGCAGCGTTGGGTGCTGCATAATCGAACTTGTCGGGCATCTCTGGTGACCGTGGACTCCTTGGACTCAGGGGCGCACTACCACTATTATCCTTTGGCTTTCCCCGCATGGCCAACGAAAGTGTCGAAGATTTAGGCATCGTGTGTGATATTTGCCGTGTATGGTTTCGGGGCTACCGGCCGGGGATTACAACTCTGTTTGAGAGCAAAGCTTGTCCCAGTCCGCGCGCCGAGTTTGCAGGTGGGGATTCCAAAACAACCCAATAAGCGTCTCCGGAGGGGAAGCAGGGCGAGATGCAGACAGTAGAGCAAGCGTGCGAACAGGCGATGCGGCGCGTGTGGAGAGGTAGGTTTGGTGGTAGTAGCAGTAGCGGTGGGAGCAGTGGTGGTGGTTGTGGTGGTTGTTTTATTGGACGCGGCACATGAGTGTTTGGGGAGTCCAAGAGCCTGTGTTTGCCCATGGCTGTCAGCTGTGCGCTCAATCGTGGGCATGAGGGGCTGGAAGAGCAGGCGAAGGGGTTTAGCAGAGGGCGCGGGGTAGTACGAACCGTGGTCAGGCTGGTCAAGTAGTTGTGTGTGTGCCCTGGTCAGCGTCGTCTGCAGGCGTATGTATGTGGGTGCGTCGTGTCGCGATGTGGTCAGATATATCTCACCAACGGCAAGGCGTGGTTTCCATGCAGGAAGCCGGGAGAGACGGGGGGATGCAAAGGGCGTGACCCTGGCTCTTGGGCACTGGGCTGACGCTTGCAGGCCCGTTGCTTTCTGGCAGCTTCCCCTTAGGGAGGTCGAGTCGGGCGGTGGGTGACAGCAAGGCGGCCCTGCAACGTCTGGAACACAGTCAGCAAGCGTTGCGCAACGGCAAAGGGGCGGGCGCTATGGCGACTGTTGTACAACATTGGGGCGGGCACAGGTGAAGGCCGACGAGGGAGGTGTGCCAATGCCCGTCTGGGCCATCGGTCGACTTACCCACTCACTCACTCACTTACACACATGCACGCCCAAAACAGGGGAAAGGCGTCCGCTGGAGTCGCTGGCGGGCGGAAACAAAGACAGGGACAAGACAGGACGACGCCTCTGCAGGCCGACGAGGGTTCACGCGCAGAGAGGAAGGGAATGGGGAGAGTGGATCTATTTTGGGGCTCAGCACGCGTGTGTTCCTGACTACAGGCTTAGCTGCCCGTTGCAAGGGCGAGTGCGGTGTCCGGGCGGTGGACACGGCGGAGGAGAGGGGGTGGGCTTTGGCCAGCACTCAGCAGAAGGGGCACGAAAAAGGACGAGAGGGCCGTGGGCGGTGGGCGCCGGGCACATGGGGCGCGCGCGAGGCGAGGGTGGCGGTGGTGGTGTGCGGTCCTGGTCCTGGCCGTGGTCGTGGGAGAGGGGGTTGTTGTGGATGCTGTGATGGTGGTGGTGTTGGTGTTGGACGTGGATGTATGCGCTACGCTACGCTACGCTACGCTGTGCTGCTGCTCTGCTGCTCTGCGACGTGCGACGGAGCGAGGCCATGGGCTGCAAAGGGCGGCAGCGCCAACGACGAGGCCAGCGCACGGCCCCAGGTACGAAGACGCGCGACGCTGCTAAAACCCCAATTCGGCCCAGAGACACTATCGTGCGCAAACAGGTGTCCACCGCGGATGCACCACCGGCCATGCACGGCACAATGAGTATGTGCCTATGTATTCATCTCGCTGTTGTTGTTGTTGTTGTTGTTGTTGTTGTTGTTGTTGTTGTTGTTGTTGCTGCCGCTGTTGCTGCCGCCACACACACACACACATCAAGCCTCTATTCCTATTTCTCTCTCCTGAAATGTGTCGACAGAGGGCCCGCATACTTAGGCTGGCGGGGCAACCACTTCACCATGCCAAGAAGCGGGTACAGTGCATGTGTGTATATGCACACAAGTCTGTATCTATCCAAGTGTCTCTGTACGTATGTATGTACTATGCACACAAGTACTTACTTACATACATCAGCCGCCGAGGACAGCGCAGCGCAGCCCAGTGCCGTGCCGTGCCGTGCCGTGCAAAGTCAAAGTGCGAGTGTGTCCATGGCTCCATGTCACGCACGCATGCTGCATCCATGGGCAGCCTGCCAAGCCTTGTTTCAGACGTCTTCAGACTCCCTCGCCCTCGCCCTCGCCCTCGCCCGCTCCGAGCTGCCTCAGGCCCACCCCTGTCGTCCGACGCAAGCACAGAAGCTCGACACCAATGCACCACACCTGTAACCCGTCACCCAAGCACTAGACCCCTCCCACCTTCCCTCCCACCACAACCGCACCCCCGTCTCTAACATGTCTCTTGTTTCTGGGCCCGGGCGTGCTGCCACGACGGCCATGCCCGACAACATGCTTCTCTTCGTCGACAAGCACGTCCGCTACATCCAGAGCCTCGATACTGTGCGTGCGTCCTGCTTTTGCCTGGCCGCGCAAGCACCCGGCCCTCAAATCCCGCGCTGACCCGCTCCAGCGCAAAGACGAGCTCGAGTACTGGCTCACTGAGCACTTGCGCCTCAACGGCCTCTACTGGGGGCTGACGGCCCTGCACCTCCTCGGCCATCCCCATGCCCTTCCTAGGGCTGGCATTCTGGACTTTGTATTCTCCTGCTTGCACCCTGACGGTGGCTTCGGTGCTGCCCCCGGCCACGATGCACACATGCTCTACACTGTGAGTGCCGTCCAGATACTGGCCACGCTAGACGCTTTTGCCGAGCTTGACGAGCGCATCCCCGGCGGCCGCCACAAGGTTGGACAGTGTAAGTTGCTCGCGCGTCGCTGGTCGTCCTCGCACGAGGAGGAATAGTCGCACTCATGCCATGTCTAGTCATTGCAAACTTGCAGGATCCCCAAACAGGCACATTTGCAGGTGACGAGTGGGGCGAGCAAGATACTCGCTTCCTATACGGTGCACTAAATGCCCTCTCGCTCATGGGACTGCTCAATCTGGTCGATGTTGCAAAAGCGGCTCAATACGTGCATTCGTGCGCCAACTTCGATGGCGGCTACGGAACCAGCCCTGGCGCCGAGTCGCACGCTGGGCAGGTGTTCACGTGCGTTGGCGCACTGACCATCGCAGGTAGACTTGACCTTGTCAACCACCAAAAGCTTGCCGCATGGTTGAGCGAGCGACAGCTCAAGAATGGTGGCTTGAATGGACGGCCGGAGAAGAAGGAAGATGTCTGCTACAGCTGGTGGGTCATGAGCAGCATGGCCATGCTGGACAAGCTGCACTGGATAGACGGCACTAAGTTGACGCAATTCATCTTGCAGTGCCAGGTACGTAGTTGTCTGTCTTTGCTCGGGCTTGCGTCTGATGTTTGTAGGACCCGGAGCTGGGTGGCCTCGCAGATCGCCCGGGCGACATGGTCGATGTCTTCCATACCGTCTTCGGCATTGCTGGTCTAAGTCTTCTCAAGTACCCAGGCCTTGAGGAGGTAGATCCCGTCTAGTATGTGTTTGCTCTCGCGTGTCCTAAACATAGACACTGACCATGGACCAGCTGTATGCCTCGATCTGTGACTCGTAGATGCTTAGGTAAGTGACCGGGAATGTCATAGATCAAGTCTGCGCCCGACCTCTTCTCGTATCTGCTCAGTGTGAGCTATAAATGTCGGCACTCACTATGTACATGTCACCTGTCATTCGATGCATCAAGCTCTTAAGCGACTGCTTGCATCTCTACACCATGACAATCCATGTGCATGTGTAGTCCATTCTCCTGTCATTGCCCTCCCGCTATCTAATACCTCACGGCTTCCCCATAGGCGCTGAGACACAAAGCGGGAGGAAAGTAACGGTGGCTGCCTCTTTTGTCAGTGCCGAGCCTCTCCACGTGCTCTGCCTGCTAGAACACTACCAACAAACTTTCCCCTCGTCTGCAGATACTGTGTGCCTTCCCCCATGCCCTGACTGCGAGTGCTTCTGTCTCTTTCTCTACTTCCTCTTACTTGCTCAGGCCATGGGCTGGAGCTACCGCAACGGTCGGCAGCCATCTCTGCATTGAACCTCTCATGAGCAGGTCTTCCACTGCCACTTCGCCTTCTCATCTGCCAGCCCGCTCCTTTCGCAACATTTCGCATTTGCCGCTGTGCTGCTGTGCTGCTGTGCTGCTCTTGTGTCTGCTCCAGTTACGCTCCTTACAAACGCCAGCGTCCACGCTGCAGTTTCTCCTTAGCAGACTGCGACCTCTGCAATCGTCCGGCATGGCTAACATACCGCTTCACTGCAACATCTGTCCCAAGAAACCAAATTTTAGCGATGTCTCCCATCTACTTACCCACATCGCCAGCAAGGGCCACTTATCCAACTACTACAAGGTCAAGGTCCGCTCCACCAATGAGGAATCATCCCGCCAACTCATCGAGGCATACGACCAATGGTATGCTGAATGGTCTGTTGAGGAGCTCATGTCAGAGCGGATGAATCAAAAGGATAAACGTCGCACTCGGGCAAAGCCAGCTGGTATAGCCCATAATGTCTGCGGTTCATCGCATGGCAATGTTGCTAACTTCACTGACCTGTAGCCCGTTCCACTTCTGCGCCCAAGATCGAGGCTCCTGTGCCACGCTCCGTTCGTCGCGCTGCCGCCGCTGGTAACTTTCTCGATCCCCGTCTCGCAGAGCAGCAGCGCCAGCATACAGCGATAAAGTTGGAGCAATCACCTTCGCCCATCTCTCAAACTGCAGGCCCACTTCTCCGTAACCGCAACACTTTCGCTCCCCATATGCAATACTGGCCTACAGAATCGCGTGCCAGCTCTCAAAGCTATACGAACCCCGACTATGAGACCTCGAGTGAATACTCGGAACCAAGCGAGAGGCGGCGATCATACCAACATGCAGCGGCTTCTTGTGCGATTGAGGACGATCCTGCAGATGTAGCAGACCCGATGGCTGTCAGTGAGTCAACCAAGCTCAAGGGTGTGTACTGGCCTGGGATGGATATTTTTGATTCAGCTACCCCGGAGATGCGCCGCAAGAGAAACCAAAAGAAAGACAGTTCTGTTGTTGCACAGTTAGAGCTCAACTCCTTGGACGTTGAGGCAACGGAGCTCATTTTCACTCCTTTGGGGACGTTCAAGCGACAACGAAGAATCTCATGTTCTGAATCTGATGGAGATGAGGTCGAGCTCAAATCCGAGAGCTCTCCTCCAATGCGCAGGCGTCCTGCACTCGCGCATCTCGACGTCAACACCTCTCGTCGTTCCAGACAATCAAATCACCCTGCATTCCCCTTCCTGGATCGCAACCAGTACGATGAAGATTATGGCCGCACTAGCAATCGCACTCGCGCATCAAAGCGAAAGCGGTTTGATGTCTTCCAAGATGACAGCGCTGTTTCATTCTCACAGCCTAGCAGTATGACCTATCTTACATCTGCCTTCACACGTCAGCCTTCGCCGAGTCCGACAGCCCCTTTTCATACTTACAAGCCTTTCAATGATTCATTTCAATACGATAACAAGGAGAACACCATGCCCTCGTTTCACCAAACAGCTTATGGCAACATCCATAGCCATCAGAGTACCAGCTACCAGTACCCTACTTACGCCTATGGCCTAAGCCCTGATCATCAGGTCTTCCAGTACAGCACCCACTTGTACAATGCGGCTAATGAATACCCGCAACACGACCAAGATGAAGATGACGACCAACGCACTATCACTGCGCCTCCTTCTCCGTCTACGAGCTAAAGGATTACCATGTCTTGTCAAACTCTCAATGCGATACCTACAACTTGGCATAGCATTCTCGATGCGTTTACAAACTCACTCTTAGGGCGTCTTCTCTTAAAGAAATTTTAGTGTTCCGCTTTTGCATGATATCATACGATTTATTGCCGTATCCTATACCGTCGATTATGATATATCCGAAGAGTAGCAGGCTGAAAAGATCACTGGAAAGATACTCAGACATGTCCTCTCTCATTTCTATACTGTTCCCTACTGTTCAGTTTTTCTCACGAACATGGGTTGCTGGTGAACAGCTGGTGGGCATGTATAGTATCGCTGCTTTTACGTCTTCATCGTTGATAAAGTAGCTGTGATAGAATCTATCTCGGTGTGTTTAATGTCTTGTCTATGAACATATGGCTGTGCATCACATGCATGCCCATATACTCCCAGGCGGCATCTAATTCCATGCCTCCTTGACCTTTACTCCCACTTTCCGCTTCCACCCATAACCTTACTCCTCCTCACTTTGTCTAGATGCTCAACACTCTCGTACCCATTCACCTTGGCGTATACAATTCTTAAACCGCCGCCAACAACCCACATAATGACTCCACTTACCACAAATAAGCCCACACGCTGGCTGGTGGTAAGAAGGTGGAACATTGGATACGGATAAAAGCCATTTTGGGAGTAGCAGATTTCCTGAGCCATTGTCAGAGAAGCGAAGCAACATGTGAAAGGTCAAGAAGTTCATGACTTACGATCCAGATCCAATAAGAAAAAGCGACAATGGTGGAAAGAGAAAGAGTAATCATGGGTGCGGATTCGTTCATGGGCGTTGTGGGCCATGGAGGGGAGAGCAGCAGAGAGTCTATGGTAAGAACAACAGCAGGTACGAGGTGAAATCCAATATCATAGAACACTGGTGGTAGTGGTATTTCTCTGTGATATCTGCGTCAGCCTCATTCATTTTGACCAACCACTATCGTTTTGACGACAGCAATGCGCTGAGTAAGTTGGGAAGAAAGCTATACATACGGGCTCACAAGTAGTTTCCCATCAATGGCCTTTATTGACCAGTAAAGCACTGAAATGGTTATTTCCATTGGTGCTGCGATCAACGTTAGGTAGTTCTTCAGCCTAAAGAGGTGCGACGAGAAAGCTGCAGCGGGTGGGTCGGAAGGCATGTCCGGGGATTGGTCCAAGGCTGTGGATGTCAGGTCCGCCAAAAGGGCGACGATGAAGGCTAGAGTCGAGATGGAGAGGCCGAGTATGGTCAGGAATTGAAGATGCCAACCAAATGAGGAACTCTAACTGACACGTCAGGATACTTGTGTGTAACAGTACTTTACGAATTGTAAAAACCTACAAAGTCATTCGGATTATCGGTCAAACTTCGATATGTTAGCTTCTTTTTTTGGTTCTGCCCTTGTGGAAGCACGTACAATTTGAAAGATAGGTAGAAACTGATCAAGCCAAGGACCTACATCCCAGTTGGTCAGCAAGTGGGTTTTATCTTATTTTTCTCACGATAACACGGTTCTGCAACTCACATGCAAAGCGCCTGAAAATCCTTTGGATGGAGAGTCAAATCGTTGGAGCGGGTGCCGCCGGCTCGACGTGGGCTTGATCTCAGCCGACGTTTTGGGTGCCATCTCACTATTCACGATTATAATCAAGATGTAAAAGAAGATGATTTAATAGTGAGATAACCGCACTGTAAATGAGACACGAAGGATAGAACGTTGTACAAGACAAAAAGAAAGTGTGCAGAGTAGGAACACTAGCGTTTGCAAGACGTGACGTATTCAGTGGATACACAGCAAAGTTCACCTTGACAGGGTACCAGCCAAGCACACGTGGGTCCCGCTGTCGTTCCGGATGGAGCCTCGGAAGGGTTCCGCATCCGGGTCTGACTAAGCTGTAGGAACAAGCAACTTTCCTCTCGCAGCCCTCCCACTTCATCCATTTGTGCCATCCATAGTCTCCTCAACATATAGAAGCTCGCACCTCACGTTTCCCAGTCATCTGACGCCGGGTGGATAGAAGCTTGCCGAATTTGAGGCTATTCTTCGGCTCATCCATAAGATGCCGAGCGAAACCAGTCCGAGAACGAATCATGTTGTTCGGATGGCAAAACCTCGGTACACATAGCAATCCCGCTATGTTGGCTTCTAAAATCGGCCAATGATACATATTTGTGCTTCTCCACACTGTCGTGTCGCGATGAACAGGTTGGTGGGATAACAGCATGTCTATCGGAAAGACGGACAAACAGCCCGAACCGGATGAGGTGGAGCGGGTGAAACTTAGGTACATAAGATTTGGAGGGCTGCACTTTAAAGAAAGGTACCGAGCGGTGATACTCGCAACATAAATTTTGCATCCCGGCTGCATGTAGCAAAAAGCATTTGTACTCTCTTTTTCTCAGTCTCAGAGCCCTGGTCACAGCTCTATCTCGTTACAAAACTACAGCCATGAGCTCAAAAGTTGAGACTATTCTCCAGTCTCTGACACTGGAAGAGAAGATCACTCTCCTTGCTGGCAAGGACTTTTGGGAAACAGTTCCAATCCCAGAAAAAGGCGTTCCTGCTATCAAGGTACGGCTTGCAACTATAGCAATGGGCGTGCATCAAACCTGACAATTGGAAGACCAGTGATGGACCGAACGGCGCACGCGGTGGAGTCTTTACCGGAGGAACACGAGCAGCCTGTTTCCCTGCTGCAGTATGCACGGCCGCAACATGGGATCCTGCAAACGGGAAGCGGATTGGCCATGCCTTGGCAGAGGAAATCAAGACTAAAAGCGCGAGAGTGCTGTATGTGTACTTCTTAATAGTATATGGATGTTACTAACAGTCTTATCATAGACTCGCACCCACCATGTGCAACCACAGGCATCCACTCGGTGGCAGAAATTTCGAATCATTCTCCGAGGATCCGTATCTAGCCGGAAAGATGGCTGCTAATGTTGTGAATGGACTTCAGGAGAAAGGCATTGCAGCAACGATCAAGCACTTTGCGGCAAACGAGCAAGAGACGGATCGATTGCGAGTCAATGAGATTGTCTCGGAACGTGCGCTGAGAGAAATCTACATGAAGCCTTTTGAGATCACTGTTAAAGAAGCCAATCCTCTTGCCGTTATGACCTCGTATAACAAGGTCAATGGTACACATGCGGACTCAAATGAGTTCTTATTAAAGCAAGTTTTGCGTGGCGAATGGGGCTGGAACGGTCTCGTTATGAGCGATTGGGGCGGCACAAACTCTACTGCCGACTCACTGAATGCTGGACTGGACCTCGAGATGCCTGGACCAACAAGATGGCGTAGCGTCGAAGCAGTGACTGAGGCGGTTAAGAAGGGCGAAGTTACAGAAGCTACCATCACTGAGCGAACGAGGAACGTTTTGAACTTGATTGAGAAGGTAGGAGCGTTCGAAAACCCAGAGATACCACCAGAACGGTCTGTAGTCGACCCGAAGCATTGCAGGCTCATCCGCGATGTTGCCGGACAGGGAATCACGCTGTTGAAGAATAATGGTGTTTTGCCGCTCAGAAAACAGCAAGTCAAAGGCAAGAAGATTGGGCTTTTTGGTCTAGCCAAGGAAGCCCTCATCCATGGCGGTGGTAGTGCATCTTTGAATGCTCACTACCGCATCACGCCGGAAGAAGGTCTCAAATCTGCATATGGCGACGATGTAGAATTCAAGTTCGCTAAGGGCGCAGCAACGTACCGTCTCATCCCCCCTCTATCAAAAGGCTGTAGAGACATGGAGGGAAATGATGGATGGACGATGAAGCTTTTTGACAAAGACAACAAAAGTAAGCCGATTAAAACGGCCCATCGTGCCAAAGAGGCTGCATTCTCTCCTCTGCTGGAACATCAGGCCAAACACAGCGAGGTCGTATTTGGCGCGACTTTTTACCCCACCGAGTCTGGCTCGCATTATCTTGGATGCTCAGGTATCGGCCCAACGACTGTATACATCAATGAGGAACTCGTTTTCGAGCAAAAGCACAACTCACCCGACGCAATGGGCTTTCTCTTCGGTGGCAACCCAGAGAAAGAGTTCCGCGTCCCTTTTACAAAAGGCCAATGCTACAAGATCGAGATCATTTCAAGACCACCGAGCGGCAGCAACGACGACGCTGGTATCCTCGACGGCCTCCCAGGCTTCAGACTCGGCTTCATGTACGAAGAAGAGCACGACAAAGACCTTGCCGCCGAAGCCCAAGACCTCGCAAAAGACTGCGACTACGCCATCGTCTTCACGGGCCACACGCCTGTCTGGGAAACCGAAGGCCAGGACCAAGCCAGCTTCCACCTACCACGCGAAGGCACACAAGACAAGCTCATCGCCGCCGTATCCTCGGTCAACCCCAAAACCATCGTCGTAAACTCCACCGGCGTACCCGTCGCCTTACCCTGGCTCGACAACGTCGCCGCCCTCGTCCAAGCCTGGTTCCCCGGCCAAGAAGCCGGAAACGCCATCGCGGACATCCTATCCGGCGCCGTAAACCCCTCGGGCCACCTCCCCATCTCCTGGCCCAAACGCATCGAGGACGCGCCTGCACATGGCAATTTCCCCGGCGAGAGAGACGAGAGCGGCCAGCTCACCGTCAAGTACGCCGAAGGCGTTTTCGTGGGATACAGACACTACGATCGTCTCGGTAAGGAGAAAGTACATTTTCCATTTGGATTCGGGCTTTCGTATACGGCGTTTGCCATCTCCAACGCGGCTGTTGCAAAGCTGTCTTCGGGCGCTTTTAATGCTTCTGCTAGCGTCACGAATACGGGAAGCGTGGCTGGAGCTGTGGTTGTACAGTTGTATGTTGGGAGGAAGGAAAGGTCGGATGAGCATCCTGTCAAGACGCTTGCGGCGTTCCACAAGGTGGATCTTCTGCCTGGGGAGGAGACAGCGGTTTTGCTGCCATTTGCGAATAGGGATTTTGCATACTTTGATGAGGAGGCCAAGGAGTGGGTGGTGGAGAAGGGGTTGTATGAGTTTTCTTTTGCGCAGAGCGCGGGACATGTGGATGAGGTTATTGAGGTTGAGGTTGAGGGTGTGAGGGGGTTGAAGATTTGAACGGGTGGAGAGTTGAATGATGTAGTATTTTGATAATTAGCGGTTATGAAGAGAGGGAATTGACTTGAAATTTCTCAACACTTGTTTGCGTAAAACGATTCTGCGTTCGTGATATTCAACATCGTGGTGTCTGGTAACTGCACATATGGGACCTTGCATGTAGAAACTTGAGGTGAATATATTGCCCTTGGGAATCAAAGATCACATGTTTAACAACTACCTGTATGGATATCTGAAGAAGAAAAAGAAAGTCACATATACCAAATACACACTTGGAGCCTCAACCAACATCTCTCGTTCCGGATAAGAACGCACGCATCGAGACTTGTCGTATTTGGTTCTTGGAGAAAGACCAGGGTTGTGCATCACGCTGTATATCCGTACACCTCCTCCCTACACCCACTTCAATCTCAGAAAAAAAAATAACCAAACACTCAAAAACCGCACCACTGTATCTTACACCTACCCACTTCCACACTACTATGTAGTGTCGTCATACATCTACACACCCTAGCACCTCACATCCCCCCAGCAGTGAGCGTCGCCCAGAAAACACAAAAAAAACCCCAAATAACCAAATCAGCGGAGTCGATACCCGACCGAACCAACGTAGACGCTGCAAGGCCACCCACTTTACCAGGGCCACATGCTTCTGACACCTATCACTCGCCTTCCTTTCTCCCCCACCCCCCTTCCTTGCTTTTCCCCACTTCACACGTCGTAACACTTTTTCCACTCCCACGAGGCGGTCAAGCCCAGATAAGCGCATCTTGATAACCTTGGCCTTGCCTCTACACACATTTCCCTCTTCTTGCTATCTTACCGCTCAAATCTCGCCGAAAATGAGGCGAGATAAAGTACCGAAAGTACTCTCCCCGAATCTTTTCGGCACTCGATAGGCCCAAAAGCAACAGCTCAGCCCCGTCCGTATCCCCATATCCACACACACACACACACACACACACACACAAACGCCATTTGTACATATAAGTGTATGTGATAAGGTTTTACGTGTATTTGTCAGCCAGACGGCGCAAAGAACTGAGGATGGACCGTGAGTCCCTTTCTCCACTGTTTTGTGTAACGTTGCGGGTTGGAAAAGGAAAGAGGAAAATGGCCAGATGGGTGAAGAAGGGTCAAAAGCGTGGCTAAGGGAGAATCGGGCACTTGGCAGAGCGTATATACCAGTGCTTGTGCCAGATATAGTGGCAAAAAGCAATAGTATACAGCTTTTATCTGCGTGTGTGGTGTCAGTCAGTGCAAGAGCCCCCCACGCCTCTGACTTTTGTTTTCAAAAGGTTCCATTCATCCCGCTCTTGCAGCCCCCAAGTTTACCTTTTTATTTTTTCCCCGAGTTGATCTTTTTGCTCCTTCATCCCATCCCCCACGGCCCCACGCCGCTAGAAAAGTCCTAGAGTAGAAAGAAGTGAAAGTCGTCGGCTTTTCCGTGTTGGAAAGCTTTCGGGCAAGCATTCCCGCAAGAGAGACGCAGTACCATTACTCGCTTTTTATCGTGTACATGTGTACATATGTAGTGTAGACACAGAAACAGACAAGGTGCTGTGGAGTCCCTTTTTACTAGTATACCTTGATCTCCTGAGATCATCCCACCACAAGCTCACGGGCGAGCACGACACATGTCTTGATATCCCTGCAAGACTAGTCGAAAGCGGTATGGCGCGTACACCGCCACAACGGCACAAGCAAACACACCGCAATCTTGGGCCAACGTGCACAGTCCCTCATGGGCAAAACTGCAAAATTGCATGCTGACCCTTGATGCGTATGTATCGTGAATTTTGGTTATGCATGTGCTTCTGTAGGGATCATGGGTATAGGCATCGTAGGTTCTAGATGCGCATATGTCAGGGCCCAGCGGCCAGGTCTAGAATGTTTTGTTCAACGTGTTATTTTCTGCCTGGACAAAAGGCTTCACCACTACAGCATACAGCTACCAGGAGCGGAGAACCACGCCGTGGCGCTGCTTTGCCATGTGTGAGTGTACGTATCCGTGCGGATCCTATTGGGTGGCACACACACACACACAAAAAGGTTTCGTCCGTAGCGCAAACGGGGGGAAACAGTGAGCGGATACGGAGCAGGACACTCTTGGTCGGTTGGGCTCCATGTGCCATGAGGCGCCCGGCAAAGCCGACTTCTCGGGATTCCTACCGGAAGGCGTATTTCACCGGGAACGAGAATCAAAATGTGCTCATGGACCTTATAAGTAAAGGTAAACGTTGCCTCTTCCTCAGGAGGGCTTGTGACAATTCTTCGATGGCGTAGAAAAAAGGTGGGGCTGCATCATGGCGAACTGTATCTCCGGCAAACAGCAATGGCCGGATTTATCTTCCGCCTCTTCTGATTGCATGGACAGCCTTGCATACGGGATGCATTTGTTGACCAAGATATTGAATAATCGGCCAGTCGCGGTGAGCTGGCTCTGATGCTTCTAATAGGAATTGCCTCTTCGGTGTAGTAGTATTGCTTCTGAATGAACACGGTAAACCGAACCAGGGTTTTTGGTACTCCTCTCCACTCTGTTCAAGGGTGTGAGACTGGATGCAGGCGAGAGACAGGACTATCCCTTCCTCCATGTCTGTGTAACCAAACAGTGGGGAGTGGACGCCAAGGAGAATCGCATCAACGGATGGAAACCAAATGTATGGAACATGGAATGATGGATAAGCAAAGTGTTAGGCGATTGGTTAGGCAATGACTTTAAACACAGTTGCAAGTTAGAGAAGAGGAGAATGGCGAAGAAACATATGTTACATTCAGGACAAACGGGAAGGGAAGGTGCAGACGACGTAAGTACGTAACACAACCGACAAGGGTGCAATGCAATAAGGAAAAACGCTTTACCCACATAATCCAAGATTTGTCAATCGTCCGGCTTCGTAGTCTCATTTTGCCTCATGACAAGCATTCCATCGTCAGGTCTTGGTCTTTATTAGTGCGACAGAAAAAATCCAAGCCCCTGTCAATATGATCTTGCTGCCCAGCAGCGCCACCAAGATCGAATGCTGACTTGCTTCTGTCCAAAAAAACAACATAATATGACAGCCTATGCGGCTCACTCATGTTGCTTCGCCCGACAATCATAAGCTTGATGCATTCCAAGCCCCGGGTATCGTGCGATGGGGCTGGTTCAAGTAGGATGCCTGTCTAGATTGGTCGCATCTGATGGAAAATGCCAGTGGGTCCAACGGGCATGACGGGCGCACCTGCAGTCGAAGGGCCTGAGCGGTGGAACATTTGCACCAGGCGCTCTCCAACACTAGGCTCGAGTTCGGTGCCATCCCTTGCAATCTTGACTTCGCGGTTGGCATTCCATGGGTTTCGAAGACCCCTTGCGCGGTAAAAAGGAAGGCGGTTTGTTGAAATCCACTCAATCTTGAATGGCTTGCCCCAGCCTTGCGCGACGGCTGCGGCATCTCCATCCACTTCTTGATGAGGCGCTTCCTCTTTTTCGGCTTTGTTAGATTCTTTCTCTTCCTCTCCTTCTTCCTTCTCTGCATCAGACAGCTCTGCCTCCCAAAAAATGGTGCCACGCGCAGAGTCGTCAATAATCCTTCCGGGTGGTGCCCACTCAGTCGCTGCAGTAGGAATCGATTTAGGCACATCTAACGCATCGATGATGGCTTCGGGCTTGGGTGCGGAACCTATCACGCGAGAACCATCATCGAGGATTGGTGATGCCATGCGGGCGTAGCCAAAATACTCGCCCGACTTGTTCGCAGAAAAAATGAGATACACATTTTGAGCAGACTGTCTTGCGTCAGTTACACGTAGTGAATTGTAACCAAGCACAACTCACCTGGAAGGCTTTGTTCAGGATGTCTTCATTGTGAGACTGGGTAGCCCAAATCCCGTTCCGTACGCTGAGCTCCAGATCTTGGAGGGTGAGGCTCTTGACAATGAAGTATTTGTTCGCAACATCAGCAGAGGGCTTCTCGCCGTCAATGGCTTTCTGAACAGGCGGCTCGACTGCGCCTCCTGCAAGATCATCAGGGGTACTGTCCTGGGCTGGTGTTTCTGGTCGAGAAGTGTACTTCTGCTGGTCTATCATAGCTGAAGGTGCCGTAGGGACACCTGACGCTGGGGCTGAACTGCGTCGAAGGCGACAGACTAGTCGTACGCCATTGAAGCGTGAATCGTGGAATCGATGCATTGCAGCCGTACAAGACTCCTCTGTACGATAGTTGACAAAGGCACAGTTGCTCTTGGAAATCAAGAACAGGCTCTCAATGTCTTTTGTAGCATCGCGGGAGAAATGGTCCTTCAGAGCAACTACCGTAGTTCCAGGAGGAAGGTTTCCAACCCAAAGTGCGTGTCCAGACTGTTTGGGTTTTCGCGGCGGTCCACGGGGAATCGAACTTATAGGTCCCGAGCGAAGTATTCCTACACGAGCAATTAGCTTTCGTGTTCTTGGAAATGGCGGTACCACACAAACGGATAGGAGAATCCTGCAGACCTACCGGATGACGATGTCAACTGGGTGCCATAGGGAGACGTAAAGGTGGCTGGGTCGCCTTGGAAGCTTGCTGTAGACATCCGAGAGCCTGAGAAGTTGCCATCAATATGCGAATGATCTGCTGTCTGTCCCTGCATACCAGTGTTTGAAAAACTTGCTCTTCTACCGTACATTGCTTGGCCTTGGCCTTGGGGAGCTTGTGCTGCGAACCCCGGACTGAAGTGCCCCTGGGGGCCACATGGCATTGGGCAATACATATAGTGCGAGGCTTGTTGGTAGTGTTGGTATGGCGCTTGCATCGGCGCCGCACCGGCTGAACGAGACTGGTTGGTGGTAAAAGAAGGGTAGGCGCTGTACTGAGAGCCATGCTGGAGCATGAAGGATTGTTGGTGCATGCCCATAGGAAAATTAGGTCCATATGGCGAGTGTGATGGCATGTTGCCTGGCATTTGCAAGCTGTGGCCAAGTTGATACGCCAGGGCCGATGTCGATGCGCCTGAAAGTGAGCGTGGTACTGTCGGAGCGTTGAGTGAGGAATCATCGCCAGCGCTCAAGTCCGGCAACGTTCCAGTCATTGCGCTCATGTTAAGCGAAGATGTGTTGTGTTCTTGGGGTTGATAGTGTCCGGTCGGATGCGCGGCTGAGCGGAAGTCTTGTCGATGCTGTCCTTGAGGGAGAGCGCTGAGCTGAGAGTAAAACGGAGAGTTTGTGTCGGGTTTTGTAAAAGGGGGGTTTCCATCACGCGCAAAGGCAGTCGTAGGATTATCCATGGCTTGAGGCCGCGGGCCAGGTGGTAAGTCGCCCATGTGCTGTTCGTAAACGACCGGAAGAGGCACCCACTGTTGGACCCAAACGAAAGCCATGTTAGTCCATGTTACACTTAGAAAAAAGGAACTCTAGGAAAACGAATGTGTAAATGCCCAGTGCCACACCAACTCGTAAAGGTAGAGCACGACATACCTAGTTCTATATCAACCAGCCTTGGTGAGATGTGGCAATCCGGGGACGCTAGATACCGAGAGCAAGTCGCTTTCTGGGGGAAATGGTAATGGTGATGTGACAGCGAAACCAAGGAGGCTGTGAAGTGCTCGCGTGTAAAAAAAGAAGTCCAAAAGTAGGGGAAACCGTTTCGAGGGAAGATGAACGACTTCGGTTGATGTACCGGCTAGAGAAAGAGCTCGCTTAAGGCGAAACGAAGACGATAGTCAGAATTACACAACCACTCAGATGACAGAAACCATCTTGTAAGGCTCCGTGAGGTTTGGCGGCGCAACGGCAGGGACCGCAATGAGGGCAAGCGTACATGCGGCAGATATTAGAAGCTAGGATCACAGGGAGGAGCTCACTGGCGGGTCTAATGAGAACGGGAAGGCCGCACGAGGGTTTTCGCGTGTTTTCTGCTTCAGTCGCCGCTGGCCGCAGTAACAGTCAGCCTTCTGATTGGCTCTGGAGGGTTCAAGTTATGGCTGTCAGCATGGGAAGTGGAACGGCATGGTCTGAACCGACACACTGGAGGCGAAACGATCACCGTAGCGAAATGAGAGAAAGTCGATTGGATGCCTGAGTCAATGGAAGGTAGAACGTAAGCGTTGAGGAAAGTGGTATTTCATCACATGTGGCGAGTGATGCTGTTTCTAGATTGCCATGGGCCGATGGCGCTGATCATGGACTATCTTACCAAAGCTTAGCGGGTCCCTTGTAGCATGCTTCGGCGGACAAAAAAAGTTAGATTCGGCTTGTATAACGGAAGCCCGAGATCTACCAAGGGATGCTGGCGTATCCCTTGTAACGGTGTGTGTTTGTTTGTAATGATGAAGAAAGTATTCGACCACCCAAGTCGCGCTAGCACTTTGTTCCAAACCCCTTCAGTGCTGCCAGGCCATAAGATTCATGCTTTAGTTCAAGATGGTGAAGTAATCCTACACCACCCAGGGCAATGGGTCCGAAATGCACACAGCTATACTGGCCAATTGACAAGACCACCGGGACGGTGATCAGATGCAGGCTGCATGGACTGAAGCCGCCCAGAGAAGTCCGGTCGCCTAGAGAGCAGGGAGGAGGCGTGGACGCCGCGTGGACGCGTTAGGGCACCACGATAATGACCAGGCATGGAGCCAGCCCAGGGCGCTGACAAGGGACCCGGCAAAAGCATCGTCAGGGCTGTCAAGCTACACGCAAAGCCCATGCAGTCTCGGCGGTGATACTCCCTTGGTAATGCTGCAGTAAGGCGTCAAGACCAGAGCGGAAGAAAGATGGAGCGTGCGGGTATACTGTACGACCTGGAGCCCCGTGAAGGTTTAGCGCCACAGCGACTTGCATGGCGCGAACATGGGCGGCCAAAATGTCAGCAAGCTGGCTTGAAGGCGACAGCAGAAGGACATCTGACAAGGTCGACTGGGCTTGGCCAGCGCTCGGCGGTCCGCTGGGCTGGGTGACCCGCAACCGTTTCCTCAAACATGAGAACGGGTTATGGGGCTGTCAATAACGGAGATGCGGGACTACTCGACTCCTACAGACGTCTTTGCCACACTATCGGCGTGACCGCATCTCGACACGTTCAGAGATCTGCGCGCCACAGCACAGCCACCATGCTTGTGCCTGCGCGGTTATGATCGTCACTCGGCGAGCAGCTTGCCGACACAGCACCTGTCCCGTCTGCAAGGGTGTTTATGGGTTTGTAGAGTATGACGCTGGTGGTGTAAGAATAGACTACTGCAGATCCTGTATTGGAGGGATAAGGGCAGGGTCACGGCGAATTGGCCACACCACTCCTCGCTCTACGCCAGCTTTGCCGTGTCGCTGCTGTTGCATGCAGCCCGTCATATGTGTGCAGGCGTGCGTGCATACTTACTAGTGCTCGAAATGGCATGCGAACACCTTCACAGTCTAGAAACCACACTTGTCCTCTACACTAATATGTAACTAGTGACATGGAAGACACCCGGCTGGGACTCCACCCGGATATTTAAGGTGGCGTTATTTGCATCCGCGTCAAGGGTCCATGGATAAAATTCCAGTCAAATCAGCTTGCAGTGGCCGATACCCACTCTGACACTGCCGTAGAGCCTCTTCGTGTTCACGAACTCGGCTAGATTCTTGCGGGGTCCTCGATACTCTAAGTGGGCAGGGTTCGTCGCAACTTTTCACCTTGTGGAGATGAAGAGTTCCTGTAGGCCCATGTAGCTTTTCCCGATCTATCCGTTCGCAATCATCGCTCCGACTAGCATCGCCATAGTGAGGCAACTGGGGCTGTGGAGGATCTGCTTCCAATGTTGTGCTTCATTCTGCCCAAGCGGGTTCTGCCGGCAAGCGGACTAAGAATACATGCATGTATACGTACATATGTATGTATGTACATATTATGTACACACATACATGGTTCCTGGCGATCTTTCATCATCCCCATACACCTACCTGTCTCTTGCACTTGGTCGGACGCGCTTGTAGTCTTGCCGCTGAACGGGAAACCAGGTATACATCCTCCGTCATACTTGACTGTTAGCACATGCTAGATACCCGCGGAGAATAGCTGATAGGGCACCAGAAATACAAATCACGGCTGCTGAGCTTCGCTCGTCATTTGAATGTTATGCATACCATCGCGATCTGGATATTGGGGCTGACTTTAGGGCGACGGAGTCGGCTATGTGTATTCTACTATATTGCCAATCGGTTTGCATACGCGCAGCTGGCATCAACACGTCGTCAACTGTGTGAGGCGCTATGTTCAGCTCCAAGAGACAGACAGTCCAGTCTCGGATTCCGAGAAGCCTGGGTGACGTATGACTCTTCGTTCGCACGCGCATGAATGCTTTTAGCAGGCTGTAAACGAAAAACATGTACTTTCCAGGCGCAATGTGAAATCGCGGATTTCTCCATGGAGGAATGTGAACCAATAGCAGCGGCGCAGTGACACGCCGAACATTTGCCATCGGCCCTTTGACGACTAGCGCTCGTCCCTGTTGTTGGACCCTACCAAACAAGAGAGCGCGGAGCCTACCCGGCATACCTGCCCATCCCATCCGGCAATTCAATATTCCGACTGCATTCAAGTTCACCGTGCCACGAACTTATTCAAAAACTCCTCGATGTATTGGAAGTAATGAGGCTCCGCAACAGTATCGTTGTGGCTACCATTTGGTAGTTCTCTCCATATTTTTGGGGCTTTGCAAACGTCAAACAATCGCGTCATGTGCGAGGGTCTGTCAAAAAGAGTTAGTTAGAGAGATTTCGTATGGGATAGACTGAAATCCAAAAAAAATCAAGGAGCTGGTGGCTGCTTACGGAATAATTTCGTCCTTGAGACCGCTAAGAAAAAGGATGGGTATCTTTGTAATCTTGGAAATCGTCTCTTCTGTGGGCCATATTTGGTGGCATAGGGGTGCTAGGAAACGAGCAGGAGGAAAGGCGCTGCTTCTGATCAGTGACGTCACCCAATGGGTGGTACCCGACTCACGTTGGTATAAGTTTTCTCATGGAAGTAAAGGTATTTTCCAGGATGATGGCTGCAATGTCGCCTTCTCTTTGGTTCCTAGCAGCTAACCCCACAGCAACAGCGCCGCCAATACTCTGGCCGTAGATTACGATTTTGGTGTCGCGAAGTTCGTGTCGTTGGCGAATGTAGTCGAGTCCAGTCTGTGCATCAATCATGAGCCCCTTTTCATTGGGGTTACCAGATGATAGGCCATAACCGCGATATTGTAACATCAGCACATTGCATCGCAGCTCGTTCTCCAGTATCTTTGCGATGGGAAGACGATAACCTATATTGCCCGCGTTGCCGTGGAACATGAGGATGGTAACGTTGCGCGCATGTTGCCTGTTGGCTCGGATGAGAAAGGCACTTAGTGACTCGCCATCCGGTGTAGGAATAAATAACTCTTCAGAGTCTGTGATGCCAAATTGCGAGGGTCTGGGTACGTTTGTGCGAGCATCCGGGGGAAAGTTTCGCGGATATATGATCTCACTATTGTTGTTAGCCATGCGGACAAAATCGATTGCAGCCATTGCGTACTTTTGCTTGAAGTAGAGGAGGCCGCTCAGCAGGGCAGCGATTCCAGACGATGCAATGAGCGGAACGCGCAGGTAGCCCATGAATGAATCGAGCGCGGAAGCCATGCTGCTAGGGCGGCCTCCAGTATCTGTGGGGCGTGTTGAGGATGTAATGGCAGGCGCCGAGCGGCTTCTTGAGAACAAGGGTTTTGACTGAGGCGGAGATGAAGTCGTAGGCGAGGAAGAGAAGGGAGGAGAAATAGGAGACTCAACCATCCGGAATGCTGGACATGCGAGTGTACAGGGCGTTCCAACGCGCAAGTACAGGAGTGAGTTAGAGTGTCGCATAGTGCGGCTGAACGTTTCAGCCAGTTGCGCAGTGCCAAGACATGGAGCTGCGTAGCTCGGGCTGCCTGGTACACAGCGAGCTGCTCCGACAACATCCACACGCCTTGCCCGCCACTCACCCTTCTACACGCTCTACATACGCCCAGTTCTCGTCCATTGACCCTCGGAAGTCTCTGCCACCCCGAATTGCGATGATGATGACCACCGGCGCGCTGTCAGAAGGTATAGACCCCGCCGCACATGCTCAAGCTACAGTGGAAGCTCACTTTTGCGCAGACGGCATTCATGTCGACATGAACCACCTCAAGAAGGGCGAGGTCAAGTAGGTCATTGCCTCCCTTGATTATGCTTCCAGATTGCTAATTATGCGTGCAGCCTCGGAACATCCATGTATGTCGCTCTCCACTACCTATCGCGCCATCTCTCACATCATGCAGCATGGCCATCAACTTCAAAGACGGTGTCATATTAGCCGCCGACAGCAGGACGACGACTGGAGCGTACATCGCAAACCGAGTCACGGACAAACTCACACAAGTTCACGACACCATCTGGTGCTGCAGATCCGGCTCGGCAGCCGACACACAGGCAGTGGCCGACATTGTCCAATACCACCTGGGCATGTACGGCACCACCAACGACGAGCCCCCGACTATACAGACGGCAGCAGCGCTGTTCCAAGAACTTTGCTACTCCAACAAAGACCAACTCTCGTAAGTGCGCTAAACGCTCACGAAGAACATTTACTGACTGTGCCGCAGTGCCGGACTGATCATTGCCGGATGGGACCACCGCCACGGTGGCCAAGTCTATTCGATCCCCCTCGGAGGCTCCCTTCACAAGCAATCATATGCGATTGGCGGTTCAGGATCAACCTACATCTACGGTTACTGCGACGCAAACTGGAGGGAGAACATGAGTGAGGAGGAAGGTATCAAGTTCGTCAAGGGCGCACTTGCAGAGGCAATCAAGTGGGACGGCAGCTCGGGAGGTGTCATCCGCATGGTTGTGCTCACGGGCAAGGGCGCACAGAGGCATTTGTACCTCCCCGATCAGAACTACGAGGGCCCAGGCAGGCAGTAGAGTCGGGTATGTGAATGCTGGCTGATGCATAGACAAGCATGTATGATATGACACGACCCGACCCGACGATGATGTCGGAACGAGCTACATGAAACAAAAAGGACGCGGATAGCAAAAGTGAAGTGACTATGAGATCAGCAGATGTGAAATACGTAGCAATGTTTGGTTAGACAAGCAGACACAAGACTCTTGGGGATAAGTAGACGTGGGAGCGAGGCGCAGCAAGCAGGTCAATGAGGTTGCAGGATTTGCCCATGGATTGCAGCGCTCCCATTTGCCCCAATTACTCAGAGGAAGACGTGTGGACGTGTGGACGTGTGTCCCAGGATGCACGCCGAGCACGCGCGGGGCATGGCTGCGAAGTCGCAGAGTAGACTAGGCGGGCTATTGCTGGTGAGTTGTTTTCTCGTAGCCCCAGTGTGCGCGATAGGGCTCGTGGTGTCTGTGTGTATGAAGATGCACAGTGTCGTCACATGGGCTTCGGAAGGTGGTGAATTGTAGCCAGGGTCTCCCTCCTCCTGCGAGCCACTCGTTGGTCTGTGACGTCCCGTTCGTTCCCCACGCCTTTCTCGAACAACACTTCGTCGCCCAACACGCCAGGTCTGTATCCTGCGCTGCATCCTCTTCTGCTTCTGCCCCCAACCCGGCGCGTGGCATCCAATTCCCCTCGAGTACGGCAGTCAGAGCAGGCTCGCATGCCCTATTCGCGCCCCCTGAAGCTGCGTCCAAGTTCGGGCTCTTTGCGATAAGGCTCAACAACATTGCACCACCGACACCGCCTTGCCAGCACCCTCTGTCTCCCGGCCCACCCGTTCTGCCATCACAAACACAGTCGCTGTGTCGCATCCCCTCGCATCTCCCCGCCCCCTCAAAGAGTGGTAACTTGGATTGCCCTGCGAACGCGGCATGGGATCGCTTCTGGTGAGCGATTTCGGTGGGAACCACTTTCACACCAACATGTTTGGCGGCGCCAGCTCGCATCAGCAGACACCGGAATCTTCTACCGCTCAGCACACTCCCGTACGGCCCTCGCCTTCACCCAGCGCAAATGCGCCGCGTGTAGGTGCTCCGTCTGCTGATGTTCCCATGGCCGATTCGGGAGCCCCGCAGTCAAGCTCGACACCAAGCCAGCGATCGCAGCAGCACAACAGCTCCCACCTAAGTGCCAGCACAGGCTCCGCACCGTCAGCAGCCCAGGCCCCGGCCAGCCCCTGCTTCCGTCCGCACTCACAGCAATCTACGCCCTCTGGCTCAAACCCCGCCTCGGGCGCCTTCACAAACACAAGAACCATACCTTCAACAGGTCTGGCTCCCGTCCAGCCCTCACCGGCCCAGTCTCTGCGCTCGCCTGCACCATCGCCCAACCGCATCAAGGTCAAGAGCCTCTCTCATATCCAAAGCTTTGCTCTAGACGACTCCAGTCCCTTCTCCCAGTCGCGGTCGCTGGCGCGGCGGCACCGACGAGACCCGGCAGATGTCGGCCCTCAGTACGAGATTAGTGAGATGCCCGTCTCCGACATTATCGAAATGGTGGCGGGCTTGTTGACTAAAATCACAACAACAAATGACCGCCAGCACGACCACCTACACCGTCAAATCCCACCCCCAGAAGGCACATCAGGGCTCAGCCAGCAAACCACCAGCGTTCTTGCCTTCCATGGAAAGAACGTGCCCAGTATCTCCATCCTCAGCTACCTTAGCAGAATCCACAAATACTGCCCCACCACCTACGAAGTCTTTCTAAGTTTGCTTGTCTACTTTGACAGAATGACCGAGAGGGTAAATGCCGGCCCAATATCTGGTCTTCGCAAGGCTAACCAACAGTCTGTGGAACGTTCGAGATCTGCCTTGTCAGCAACTCCAACCAGTACAGATGGTGTACAATCTGAATCTGCTTCGGCTCAAGCCGCAACGCCTCCCCCTTCAGGATCTCTGGGCAAGGTAGCCGGTACTCCAGCTGAAGGTCCTCAGCCACCCTCTCCTCCGCAGCAAGATTTGCATGCAGATACTGCGTTAAACCTCTCGCATTTTTTTGTGGTTGACAGTTTCAACATTCATCGTCTTGTCATTGCTGGCGTGACGTGTGCAAGCAAGTTCTTCTCTGACGTATTCTATACAAACTCAAGATATGCAAAGGTATGTACATGTAAATGCATATGATTGAATTTTTGGCTAACATGGCAAAGGTTGGTGGTCTGCCATTGGTTGAATTGAATCACCTGGAACTGCAATTCCTACTCTTGAACGACTTCCGCCTTGCTGTTCCCTTGGAGGAGATGGAGGCCTATGGAACTATGCTTGTGGAGTTTTATGCACGTGAAGTGGCCGAGCAACACGAGAAAGAGCAAAGTGCCAGACATCAATAGTGCAATCGATATGAAGAAGATATTCTTTATGGCCGAATCAACTATTAGAGAAGTAAATATGGTAGGGAGGAGGAAGGCGGGCATAACAAAACCCCCCGCCAAATGAGTGGCCAGGACACTGCACGCCGAACTAGAGAAGCGCCAGACGACACCAGTCTTGTGCGTCAGACATGCAGTTGACCAACTGCACGCATTGCGTCAACTTTTTGACAACCAGGATCTTTGCATCCTGGTATAATTTGAGTGGAGACGGGCGACCCCAAGTCTCAGTATTCGACTGACTTCTTTTTGAGCCAGTTTGCAGGCGGATGTATCTTGTTAGATGTGCTTAGATTTTGGGATACCAATTGTTTCTTCGTTCAAGAGAAAATATCATGAAATCATAGCAGATGTTTGTTTCCTTGAGATGTGCTATCCTGGTTTCTCTACTTTGATTCCTGTTGACTTGATACCGGGGAGGTGCAATTGGAGGGAGCTGATTGTTTTATATCATTAAATTATTAACGCAAAAAAGCATTGATCCAAAAAGCTTTGTTGCAGCGCGATGCTGGCAGACTTGCCCCATTTCCAACTGTGCGGAAAACCCCCCTGCTAGAAAGTGAGGCTGACCGCCGTTGTTGTCCCACGTCACGTCACCACCCAAAGAATGATGCGACAAATGAGGGGCACTCATGTACACCGTGTCTACGCATGTGCATCCAACATGCGCATTCGCGACGTAAACAAGCCCCCTCCTTCTTCCCCCCTTTCTATCCTAGCTTTCTCCACTACAACACCCTTCTGATACCCGCTTGTCAAGCGATTCTCAGTTCAGGGATTTAAACAAGACCTGGCAAGGTGGTGAGGCTGGGCAAAAAAAAACCCCCAAAAGAAAGGAATAAGGAAAAGGGGGGCCATAACGCCGACCCCCTAGTCTCCTCTCTTCAGCCCCTTGACCTAGGACCTTAGACCTTGGACCCCTAAACAAACCGCCCGCTCCCGCCTAACTTTATTATACCAGATCCTCCCCCCGTCGTATCCGGACCGTCTTTCCACACGTTTTTCTCAGCCTAGTTCTATTCGTATTACATGTACTTACATCTGGTTACACCATTTTGCTTCCCAACACGATGTAACTGGTTTATGTAATCCATCCGCGATGCCAAATCTCGCGCTTCTAACTTGATACATATGTTAAGTACTAACGATTTGGGTGATGAGAGAGAGAGAAAGAGGGAGGCCAACGCTACACCGCCAACGTACCGCCAGAAACGCAGCGCACGCAACTTGGCCACAGCGCACCACGCCATTGAACATCCGCGAGGAGAATTGGGCTGTTTGACCCCACTTTTTTTTGTTTTTTTACTACGCACTCCTTTTGCTGTGCAGTAAGTAGCTGTTGTACCTTGTGGAGCTCTCGACCCCCGGCGGCGGGAGATCGCAGGCGACTTCTGTTTCGGGATTGAGATTTGGTGGCTTTGGGGGTTAAGATGAAAGGAGTGAGGTTGATATGATAAACTGATAAGAAAATGTACAAGGGGTTAGGTAGAATTGTTTTGGTTGTGGGGTTTTGATACCAAAGTGCCCGTTATTGAGCCAGTTTTCTTTGGTTCAGGGGTAGATTTGATGGTTCTCGGTGTTCTGTGTTCCATGCATGTTTGGTGTTTTAGTGGAGACACCTTTTTCTTGGATCGCGTCTTGTGTTAGTTTATCTGTCGGCGTTGGAAACCTTATCCTTATCCTCTTCATTATTCCTATCCTTGTATCATTTCTTTCCTTCTTTCTTCCCTTCTTGGGTAGTTGGTTGGATCCTTTTGTTTTTGACATTCTTGTTCTTCTTTGCTCGGTGAAAAATAAAGATTGACAACGATAACGAGCAGAAGCATCAACACCGTCTTTTGCTTTCTTCTTCGTCCTCTCTTATTCGGTCTGTCAGGGATAGGGAAATCGCTCGTTGTGTCTGTACTTGACGTGTTTTCGATTTCGAGGTCTGATTACTGTGAAGCGTTGAAGCGGCATTTTGAACTCTGGTGGTAATCTATTGTTTTTGTGTTGCTCGCTTTCATCTTATTACCCCGTCTCTCACCCGCTGCGATATGCGTTCCCCAATCTCACCTTCACTGCCGTTGCAGCAATCCCAGTTATCGTTTTCTTCAATCGCTCAATACGTATTTCTGGCCGGTTTAGCATACGTCCTTGCGGGAGCACCTTTATCATCCTTCCTTAATTACTCGTCATCTGGTTCAGAGAACAGTTACAATGTCAATGGCAAAGCAAGAGAAGGGAAGGTTGTAGATGTGAGAACATTGGAGAGCCTGGTCATCCCGGAAACCAATTTATCATGTGCAGAACATCGTTACAAGGGAGTTTACGTGCTGAGCCGGGATCCTTTGGTTATATACATTGAAGGGTTCTTGGGCGAAGGAGAGGGAAAAGAGGTTGTTGATTTGAGGTAAGTGACCCAACATCATTTCCCTTTGCATTTGAAGCAGGGTAAGACCGAATCTTGCATAGCAATGCTTCAGCGAGCATAAAATGTTGATAAACGAATGAGCTTTGCATACAATGCATATCCTACCAAAACACCAAAACACCCACCACACCCTTTCTCACAACCCCCCAAACTAACATTCCACCTCGCTCAGCACCCCCCTCTTCAAACCCTCCACAATCTGGACCTCCGGTCGCGAATCCCTAAACCCTGCCATCCGGCTCTCCGAAAAAGCACCCTTACCACGCTCCCAAACCGTAAAATGCATCGAAGACCGCGCCCGCACCTTCCAAGGCTGGCGCCAAAACACCTTTGTCGAGAAACTCTGGACGCAGCGCTACGGCACGGGCGGCCACTACACGTACCACTACGACTGGAGCACCGCAACCAAGCACAGTGGGCGTGTAAGCAGTTTCATGGTGTACGTCGATGGGCAGTGTGAGGGTGGTGGTACGCATTTCCCGCGCCTCGAGAGACCAAGAGATAAGAGTTGGTGTCGGTTCATCGAATGCGATGTTCAGGGTGCTTATGGATCGTTATCTGCGTCTACGAATGCTACCGAGCGAAACGACGATGCGGAGAATGAGACCTCTACGACGAAGATTCCGCAGGATAGAGCGCAGGAAGATCTTGAGAAGGGTGTAATTTTCAAGCCGATCCCGGGGAATGCAGTGTATTGGGAGAATATACGGTCTGATGGGTCGGGGTTTGCGGAGAGTTGGCATGCGGGGTTGCCAGTTACCAAGGGAGAGAAGATTGGGCTAAATATTTGGAGTTGGATGGTGGATGGGTATGTGCCGCCGTTGGATCAAGTGCAGCAGGAAAAGACAGAGCAGTAAGACGAGGTTAAGAAAGAATGAGACATTTTGGAAGGGGGCACACGAGAATGTGATGTACAGGAACAAGACGTACCGATTGCTTATGACAGATGAATACACCCTCGCTGAAAGAAAAACATTACAAGAAAGATGGGGCTTGCAAGAGAACAGACGCAGCAGTAATGATAAATGAAGAGAAATAAATTACTGCAATGGACACTTCGATCGAGTACAGCAAACAAACAAAAATCAGGAATGATGACAATCAACCAGCTGAAACAATCTATGCACTACACAAAATTATACTACAAGCCTGTAATACATCCAACAATCCCCTAATTACTTCCATTACAACCGACTTAACCCAGAACCCTTCCAGCAGTCGCAGCCGTACTTCTGTCTTTAGTCTCAACCTTCCTCAAGCCTTTACCAGCAGCAATCTCACCAAGCAGGGCACCGCGGTCAGGTGCACCAGCTGGGGACCTCATGCTAGGCATGGGTGGTGGCGGAGGAGCACCACCCAGAGGCGGTGGTGGGCCAGGAGGTGGTGGCGGGGCACCGCTTGAGGGCATAGGTGGAGGAGGAGGAATACCTCCAGGAGATGATCCTACGGCTGGGCTCTCAGCGCGAGGGCTCTTGTTGTCCATTGAAGACAGAGGGCGTGGGGGCGCCATGGTGCCGAAAAGGATGGAGGCCAGCTGCTTGGCTCCACCTTGCGTGGGCGCTTCGTCATCGTCAGATGAGGAATCGTCGGAGTCGACTACAGACCAGTCATCGTCATCTTGTCGTCCTAGCCTGCGGGCTGAGGGTGCAGCCGGCTCGTTGAAGGTAGGAATAGTAGATTTGTTGGCATTCTCTTGAGTCAGGCGGTGGAAGGGGTTAGTAGACACTTCGCTTGTAGTGCTAGTTGGGCCAGGCGGAGTAGCAGCGTTGTTATTCTCCTGGTTGGACATGGCCATTTTCTTCAAGAATGGGTTCTTGGTCTCAGTGTCGCCCATGCCAGGATGCGGACTGGTCACAGATGACGCAGGCGGGCTAGCAATAGACGATGGCGGCGTATTGTGGGAAGCCTGTGGCATTGGTGGTGGCTGCGGAGGCTGAGACTCGCGCGGCAACTCCTGGCTTGCGGTAGGCGTGGTATCCTGAGGAGTAATGTTTTGTGGACCTTCGTCATCCGAGGACTGATCATCGTCAAGTGCCTCCAGCTGCAATTGCAGCTGGCGTTCGCGTTCACGAGCAGCCTCGATCTCGGCACGCTGTGCTGCCAATCGTGCTTCCTTCTCCTTGGCGTCTTTGGAAGCAGCTTCTCTACGTTTCTTCTCTTCAGCCTTCTTCAACTTGCCCTGCTGGACCTGTTGCTCAAGAGCACGAAGTCTGGCTTGAGCGGCTTCCCGTTCACTAGCCAACTCGCTCTCTTGTCTGCGTTCTTCTTCCCTATTCTTTGTTAGTAAAAGTCTCGAAACGTACGTCAGCGTATACATACTCCATGCGCCTTGTCTCTGCTTCTTGTGCCTCTTGCTGCTCACGGAGTGCTGACTCAGCATCTGATTGCTGTGTGTCATACTGAGGGGCATCATTCTTGTTCTTGCGCGAGGCTGGCGGCGGCGGTGCTGGCTTCTTGCCATTGCTCTTGACGGGGACTGGTGGTGCGGCTGATTCATCATTGAGACGTCTTTGACGCTCTTCTTCACGGCGTGCATCTTCCTCTTCAGCTTGACGAAGTTTCTCTTCACGTTCCCTCTTCTCACGTTCAGCACGCTGTTGAGGTGTTTCACCAGCCTTAACCGGAGCCTTGATACCCAGGGCAGCCAAACGTTCAGCCATTCGCTGTTCAGCCTGTTGTTTGATAAAGGCGGCTCGTTCCTCTGGTGTCTTGTACGCAGCTCCAGTACGAGGGGCGGATGTCGCCGGACGAGGGATAGGATCATCACTAGCAGCAGGGCTCTCATAACGTGATGTTGCTGGGCGAGTATCCGCTGAACGAGACCTGTAGTTATCCCTTGATGAGCTGTGATAGGTTAGCAGATATGGTATTAGAATCAACGTTGAGATACTCACTCTTCTTTACGGACACGTGCTGCCCGGCTGCTTCGCTGAAGATCGAAGATAAAGTCTTTGACTTCGTCTTCAACACCTAGAGCCTCCTCCCACCTGCGCCGTTCATGCTCGCTGGTAGTGTCGTGTCCTCCTTCCTTGAGGCTTGACTCGAGTCCCCTAGTGAACTCATTGACGCTGTCTTCAACATCGCGAATCATGCGCTCGTTATTCTCCCTCTCGGCTCTAATACGTGAGGTCTCCTTCTCCAAGCGCTCTGCTGCGGCACCAGTGTCATCAGTAACAGGTGCAGGCTTTCCAGTCAAGGCAGCAGAACGAGCTTGCATCATGGCCTTAGCACGAGCCTTCAATCGGTCGGATTCAGTCACTGCGCCGCCTGGACCAGTGCCCACGATTGCGGATGCAGATCCAGGGTGCGCTTTGGCATCTTTGAGTCTGAAAAGCTCGAGTTGGGCATCCGCAATCTCACGCTCTGTTCTACGCACATTGGACGCAAGTTCGGGTAAGCGATCAGTCAAGTTCTGAAGCTGACGCTTGAGCGCGCGGCGCTCTGCATCCGAGTCAGAAGATCTCAAAGATGCCTTTGGATGAGCGTCAATGTCCTCCTGGATCCTACGAATGCGGCGATAAAGATCATCAGCCTCTCGGCGGTCTCGGCGGTCCAGGGCGTCATCGTCGTCTGCAGCGTTCTCATCTCGGGCATCCATTGCATCTAGGAGAATCTGCTTCTCCTTGACAGCCTTTCTAAGCTGATCCAGAGTCATTTCATCAGAACGATCTGAAGCAGGAGATCCTGGTTGAGCAGGAGAAGGTGAACGACCACCGCCACCAATACGATGTCTGGCACTTGATTTGTAACCCACGTTGTCATCATTGTTACGGAAAACAGTGGCGTCTTTGCGGCCACCTGCTTGCGGGCTTCCAGCACGGAATGAGTGGGTCTTGAGATAGCTGACACCAGTACGTTGGGGTTGAAGAAAAGCGCCAGAATTCTTCCTGTCTTCGGCATCCCCACGAAGCAAGTTCTTCATGGCACCAATAGAGTCATTGATGTTGCGTGTTGAAGGTGGAACCAATTCAGGAGGGAGACGAGCAGGAACAGGATAGCCATTGAGCTTGCGGTAGATCAAGTGCATAGCAACAGCAAACTGATCAAGATCAAGACGACCGCGATCAGCAGAGTCAGCAAGTGTCCAAATGCGCTCCAAGTCAGACTTGGGCAGTCCACTCTGTCCAAAGATCTCAAGAGCCTGTGCTCCGCTAATGTAACCCTTGCCCATACCGTCCCAAGCGCGGAACGTCTCATCATACAGCTTCTTCTCGCCCTTTGTGATAGCCCAGGGAATCGTCGCGTTGCCAGTCAGTCCGGCAGTTGTATGATTACCACCCTCTCGACCAGTCTGGGGCATCATCCTTTGAGCCAAAGCCTCGATGTTCGGCAGTCCAGTAGCAGGTGTATTTGCAAGACCCCATTGGCCAGGCATTCCGGTGGGTTGCGCATTAAGAGGAGCAATGCCGGTTGGGTTGGGTGCCAGGTTGGAGCCAAATCCTGTAGGCATAGGAGGCATAGGCGGACGTGGCCCATTGTAACCACCTGGAGATTGTCCAAAGCCGGTAGGCTGCGGTTGCATACCAGTTGGCTGTTGTCCAAACCCTGTAGGTTGTGGCTGCATGCCCATGGGCTGCTGCCCAAATCCAGTCGGCTGCGACACCAATGTAGACAGCAATTGGCTGTTCGAAGCCTGTGGTTGCGGTTGCTGGATCGAAGGAGGCTCGTTGATTTTGGGGGCATTGTTCGACGGCGTAGCGCCTCTCGAGGGCGTATCTGCGATACCGAATGAGATAATGTCCACCATGCTTGATACCTCATTCTTGACGCGTTCAGGCAACGAGTTGGGGAGGTCTTTTCCTGTCAACTTCAGATTGCACAGGTACATGGCGAGCGCAAATTCGGGGAAGAGAAGCTGTCCTGACTTGGTGGTGTCTGAGAGCGTCCTGAACTTGTTAGGATGAAGCAGCTATGGAGCTATACAAACATACCAGATATGCGAGAGAGCATCTCCCGACAGCTTGGATCGCATCAGCAGGTCTCGCGCCTGGTCTCCTGAAAGAGCTTGCGCGTTTCCCACAGCTGACTTGAACAGCTGTTCAAACTTGGCCTGGTCTTGCGCTGTAATGAACGAGAGTCGAATGTTTGGAATCTTGGTTCCCTTGGCAGGCACAGGCGGTGGCACAGAGGAAGCACCGCTTCCTCGAAATGAATCAGCCATCTGCGCCGACGTCATGCCCGTAGGTTGGGGACGTTGGGGTTGAACAGGAGGCTGCTGCTGCTGTGGGGGCGCGCCAGTTTGGAAGGGCACCTGCTGGGGTGCCTGTTGCTGCTGGAATTGCTGGGCCTGTTGACCAGGGAAACCAGTATACTGTGGCTGCAATTGCGGTTGCTGTCCAAAGCCCTGCGGCTGACCCGGGAAGCCTGTAAACTGTGGTTGCATTGGGCTACCTCCAAAGCCGGTAGGCTGGGGCATCAGCCCGCCCTGGAAGCTGCCGGGTTGCTGGAACTGCTGCTGCTGCTGTTGCTGCTGCTGGCCATACTGAGGCTGCCCGGGTCGGGCGCTGTTGCCGCCCCCTAAGTACGAGTTGGACCCAGAGAACATGGTGGGCGACTTGTTCGCGGGTGAATTAAAGGAACGTTGATGCGCGCATGCGGGGAAGAAATGGGAATACACAAAGGAGTGCGCGAATGCGGGAATAGTGGAAGGTGTAGTGAGGTTGGGTTACGAGTCTGGCTGTGCCGGGTTACCACAAGGTGCACGGGTAGGTTCGCGCTAGTGAGACGCTCCGTCGTCATCCTCAAGCACTGTCGCATTGAGCCTTCTAGCCCAACACCACCCATATCAGCCAATATCATGTCGAGTGCACAAAACGGAGATAATAGGTCGCATGCCGAAGCTGATCTTGCAGAGGTAAGGCCTGCGGTAAATAATTGTCGACAGGCCCTAATATTCGTGCAAGGCGTTCAAGGAACTGCAGCGAGGGGAGCAGACGGCAGCCGCCCTAGAGTCCCACCTTGATTCCATAGAGAAGAAGATTGAAGCTCTCCTTGCACAGGCAGAAAAAGCAGAGAAGGAGTTGAAGGACAGCAAGGCGGACGACAAGCAATCATCGAAAGCAGATGAGAAGGCCTCATGAAGTCGGCGAAACCCACTACACAATAACGGCTCGCGTACTCCTATCAATATCCAATCAGATGATACACGCACAAACACCACAATAATTTCACAGTAACCAAGACAAGCTGCAGATTCGGCTAGTACGATATGCACAAAACAGAGGACAGGCGATGATAGATTCTGAGAGCATCGTTCTTGTATAGGAAGACGGAAGCCTCCGGTCTTATAGTCCACCAATAGTTGAAGTCCTGGCTCCTGAGCTCTCAGCTTCGAAAACCTTGTCCAAATGGAATACCCCATTGCTGTCCTTCTCGACCACACCGACCTCGGTGATGATTCCATCAATCAGTTCTGCAGGAGTGACGTCGAAGGCCGGGTTCCATACCCCAATACCGTTGGCTGCGATGCTGATCGTCTCGACGACGCCCAGATCGAGCAAGATACCATCGTGCCTTGGTCCCTTTACAAGTGTTACCTCTTTTCCAGGCCGCTCTTCGATGACGATGTCTGCTCCGGACTTGGTCTTCAAGTCGATTGTCGTTCGTGGTGCGGCTACAAGAAACTTTACCCCATGATGCCGAGCAAGGATGGCGAGTGAGTATGTGCCAATTTTATTGGCTGTATCGCCATTTGCGGCTACTCGGTCTGCGCCAACCACTATGCCGGCAATGTTCTCGCTCTTGCCCCGCAACCGAAGCAGGGCCGCCGCCATAGAGTCTGTGATGAGAGTGGCCGGTATTTTGTCGTGAACCAGCTCGAATGCTGTCAGTCTAGAGCCTTGGTTGTACGGGCGAGTCTCTGAGCAAAAAGCATGCTTCAGTGAGCCGTTGGCATGCAGTGACCGGATCACACCAAGCGCCGTACCATACCCGGCAGTAGCAAGGGACCTGTAATGTTAGTCGCGTGTACCGACCAAGGGAATCTAGTACATACCCAGTGTTGCAATGCGTCATCATGCCGACTGGGCCTGCCTTTCCAGCCTCGGTGTTCTTCACGATCCAGTCTGCGCCGTGCTTTCCGATGCTCTCATTGTCGCTCACATCATCGACGAGCATCTGCTCTGCAGCAGCCACATACGCCTCCCGCACAGCCTCTCCATTTGCCTCTTCCTTTGCCGCGGCATTTTCAGTGATCTTTCGCAACTTGCCAGCAGCATCTGCAAGGTTGACAGCCGTCGGCCGGCTTGTAACCAAATAGTCCAACTTTTCAATAATGAAGACCTTGACTTCTTCGGCAGCCGAAGGGAGCTTCATGTTGGTCAGTTCGACTGCGAGGGCCAGTGCAGCAACAATGGCGATGGCTGGTGCGCCCCGCGTGCGCATGTCCTTGATGGCGTGCCATGCGTCAGTGCTAGAGTAGATGTGATCATACTCCTCGGCATGCGGTAGTTTCAGCTGATCGAGGATTTCGAGCTGACCTCGAGAGTACTTGATTGCATGGAGCACCATATTGAATTGCTTGTGTTTGGGTGTGTTGTTCCAGCGACACAGCAAAAAATTTCAAGATGGTATGTAAGATTGGGTTGCAATTGCCCCAACGTGAGACCCTGGCGCTAGCCCATTGGTGCCGCAGACTCCATACAACTGAGGAGTTACTGGTCACGTTTTCGAGGGCAAGACTGGAGACACTCTGATTCAACAAGACACATATATGCTTCTGTATTGGTAAACGGGAGCCGTTCACGCATTCCATCCCCGCAGCTCGCCACTCTGTTGATGGCACTTCGGATGACGGCATGTGATGCGGCGAGACTAGCCACGTGTGGCTGCAGCCGAGGCTGGGCTCAGCCACAAAGGTGCTCCATCGGCGATATTGGCCGCAACTTGATTGTTAACCCAGTGCAGAGAATGAGGAGAGAGCCACAGTCGAGCAGCATCTGCCCAAAGCTTTCAGCGATGATTGCCATGATTTGCGTGGCTCGAAACGGGACATGTCTTAGATTCCTGGTGTTTTGGCCATTCAACAGGAGGCGAAGCGATTCGCTTCCAGCCCTACAAGAGCCGCAAAGCAAATCCAGGGACCGACGCTTGCAAGGAAGAGTGAATTGGTCATGGTAACTGCATGACGACGCTGACACCTCGACTTGACAGCCAAGTCGCACGGTGTCCAAAAAGCTGCCGTCATGTCCCTTTCTCCTGTTTCCGCACACTTTCTACATATTCCAGCCTCTTGCTCAACCCGAAACCGTTTGCCGCAAACGTGCTGTTGCCGTCCAATCCTTGACCTATTCGGTAACCACGCCCGTCTTTGGCTATACCCGATAGGCGGAGAAAAAAGACCCACACCCTCACTAATACCCGCTACCCCCAACACCACAAGAAGAGCCCGTCGCCCACCCAGAAGCATTTCCTGAGCACATGCAAACGCTAGCCAATCGCCTTAGCTGGTCGCGCCTCACAAGACCCTCGTAGTCTGTCCCCGTACCACAGAAGATACCGCCACGCGCTCGACTGAACCCCGCCCAACTGTGCGCCGAACTTGTATATCAAATGCCCCTCATGGCACGCTCAAACTCGAGTGTTGGCGTCAGCTCCGCCGTCATGACTTCCCAAGAAGAGCCCATCCAGCCTTCATACCGAGGTTACGGTACTTTCGCTTCGCAGCGACCGGCGCAACGCCAGAGACGTCATTCATGGCACACGCGCCCTTGCATGCAGGAGGCTGAGAATTTCCAGGTCCTGGTATGTACAACATAAGCCACGTGCTGAACCACTATCTTGCAGAGGCGCTAACCACGAATCCCAGCTTCGAAACTTCCTTGCTGAACTCAACTGCCGACTCGATCTTCTCGAAGACTACGGCCACCTCAAGTATGATGCTGGTGTCGAATATGCATACAACACGCTCCTTGCTGTTCGCGAATCATGCTCCAAGATCTCGGATGGCGCAATTGAAGCAGGCCGACGACAGGCTTCCGTTTTCGTCGAGACCCTTGAAGAACGATACAAGGACGCTTTGGAGCGGAAAGAGACGCTAGGAGAAAAGGTCCTGGAGGGAATAGTACTAATGGACAACTATCTGACCGAATTCGAAGCACGCGCATTTGCGCTAGGAGATGCATCCATTGGCACATATGCGCACGAGTTTTATGAGGAAGGTCGGCGGAAAATGGACGAAGGAATCGAAATCGCAAAGGGGGTTGTCGATGGGGGGCTCGACAAAGCGCGGCGAGCGCGCGAGAACATTGAACTTCGAGTAGAGCACGCCGTCCAACGAGCGCTTGCCCAAGCCAAAGCCCACGGCCTGATTCAATACGAAGACCTGCCTGAGCCATGGCGAGTCAATCCCCACATCCTCAAGGGTTACCGCTTCCAAGAAGGAAAATGGGCATGCGTCCGATCCATTTTCGGACTCCACAACGAACTCATCAACATCTGGACGCACCTCCTCGGTTTCATCATGGTTCTCGCCATCGCCTTTTACTTTTACCCCTCAAGCGCCAACTTCAGCATGTCAACAAAAGCCGACATTTTCATAGCCGCGGTCTTCTTCTTCGCAGCATGCAAGTGCCTAGCTTGCTCCACCATCTGGCACACGATGAACAGCATCTCGCACCAAACGCTCCTCGAGCGCTTCGCCTGCGTAGATTACACGGGCATCTCGCTCCTTGTGGCCGCCTCAATCATGACGACCGAATACGCAGCTTTCTACTGCGAACCCGTCTCCCGCTGGTCCTACATGTGCATCACTGCGCTCCTCGGCATTGGCGGCGTCATCCTACCCTGGCACCCGACCTTCAACCGCGCAGACATGGCCTGGCTCCGCGTCGTCTTCTACTGCTCTCTTGCCCTCACGGGTTTCTTGCCCTTTGGCCAACTCGCATACACGCGCGGCGTAGCGTGGGCTCAGTACTTTTACGCACCCATCACGAAGAGCCTGCTCGTGTACATTACGGGCGCTTGTCTGTACGCTAGCAAGACGCCTGAGCGGTTCTTCCCAGGCCTGTTTGATTACATCGGTTGCTCGCACAATATCTGGCATCTTGCTGTGCTGGGGGGTATTGTCTTCCATTACATGGCTATGCAGACTATGTTTACCCAAGCGCTTACTAGGGCGCAGACGAGCTGCTCGGTGTATTGAGTAGGAATTTTTTTTCTTCTTTCCTATCGTTTCTGACCTTTTTCCTCTCTCTAGGGCCATGGGGTTTTTCTTTTTTCTCCTTTGTTCGCAATTCTTATCCGCACCCTGCTTGGAGCGTTCGGCATTGTTGAGCGAGTGTGTTGCATTTGCACAAAACGGGTGGTCTATAGACTCTTTTTTGTGGTTGAGACGGAAGCACTGAGTTTGGTGGTGATGGGAGACCAAGGTTCCAAGGTTGACACTACCTATATTCTACCTGAATGAATATCATTCTTTCGATATTTCATATATGGGTACTTGCATGCATGTGAAGCATTCTCTAATTTGGTCTTGTGTTGTTTTGTCTGCGGTTCATAGCATCAAGGTGGCGGAGTATGAATATTGTATTCGCCCATCACCCTATGAGTACGTATACAGCAGAGAGGCAGAGCTTGTTCGACAAGGCTCGACGGCCCTCCTTTCTATCATATTCGTATGATACAACTCTTCTGATGTTTCAAAAATCCAATTCCTGAACGCCTTGCGCTATGCATAGAACCTCAAGTCTCCCTCAATGACTTTTTTTCCGTATCCTCTCGCATTTTAAAATTGATTCACACACCTCAATGGCTATCCGGCACATCGGGCAACCTCTCAATAACATATTTGCCCTTTGCCACACTAACAATCGGCACACCAGGAATCTTCCTTATCCTCCTCTTGAGATCCCTATCATTCGTCGCAACAAGATAAATCCTATGCTTCTGCACGCGATCGACAATGCAGTCATCGGCATACGTTCCCTTGTGGTCGCACTTGAGGCGCTGCCAGCGCTCGTCACGGGCAATGCGCAGGGCAATGCGGTATTTGGGGCCGAGTTTCTCCAGCTCGGCCATGACGCACGTGGTGATGATGGGCGTGGCTTTGGCGTAGAGCAGGTCCATAAGGGCTTTGTCTAGCTCGAGCTTGGCGTGGACGGTATGGGAGAGGAAGTTGGTGTCTACGAGGACGGAGTAGGGAGGGCCAAGGGCGGTATTGGCTTGAAAGAAGAGTGCGGAGGAGACTTGTGGGCTGAGAAGTGAGTGTGTAAGCTGTTGGTCTACAAGAGAATCTTTATAGAGATAGCAGGGTTTCTCGCTGATATGCTTGCGTGATGAGAAGCAGAGACTTACATTTCGCGCTTCGCCTTGTTCTCTTCTTCCTTCTTCTTGGCTTCTATTTCACCAGCCATCTGGTTCTTCTTTCTGCAGCGCGGTGGTTAGTGCATGTGTGGCGGGGGAGGAGTGGCGGAGCGCCTCGTCGCATACAATCTTGCATCGCGTTGACCTCGAAGAATATTAGAACAAGTCTATTTCACTTTTCGCGGGGTCAAGCGGAGCATACCGACGATTCTTTTGGTGGTCGCAAACTTGCGAGTCTTCTTTGCGACACCCATGATTGCGCCGGGTGGATGTGTACTGAGAGAGGGCAGCTCAAAGTGCGCACAGCTTGTGCATAAATTCTTGGGTTATATAAAGTATGGGCTTCAGCCAGGGATAGCGGTACTGTCAGCGTGGGGTGCAGGATGTGTGTATGGTGTCGTGGTGGTGCTCGCAGATGGCTGCCACTAGCGCGATTCCTGACTTTTTGATGCCAAGACATGGCGCCTTCGGAATGGCTCGGAATGGCTCGGAACCACAGCCAATGAAAATATAGCACGGCACCGATTCAAGTCGCGCCTGCCCTAAGCCTTATACAGCGCGGCACAGGAAGGCGCGGGCAGGCAAATCACGCAGGGCCTAGAATAGAATCGCCGTTCCTGGGCTTTGGCGCGGTCTGTCACCACGCCCTGCATACTGTTGTTTTCCGCCCGCATCCCTGAGCCAGCAACCAGCCCAAGGCAACGTCAACACCGTGCGGCGTGGCCAAAACACTGCAAACCCCTCATCGCATTTGCATTTACGACTGCATGGCTGGATGAAACACTGCGATCAATCTCCCTCGCCCCCATCGCTGCCGTGTGTGCATTCCAGTCGCTCGGCTACGCTTCAAACATCACGCGAATCAGGCGCTCAGACGGTCTTTCGCCCCGCGGGTCCTGTGGACTCCGCCCGCCCCTGGTCACGAACCCCGTATTCCAACCCACTCTGCAACCAACCTGTGCTCACACTCTCTTCCTGGTGCCCTCCGTCTCACCCCGTCACTCGTTTTCGGCGCTTCTCATTCCTAATCGATACCACTTGTAACCTGTCCATCTTTCGTCATCCACTGTCCCCGAAACTCTGCTTTGACTGCGACACTCTGTCGATCCACGAACAGGGCCTCCTGAACCTTTTTCAGCCCTTCTACGCAGCTGCGGGTCATCACTGTACCCGTTGTACGACATTACGCCGCCATGCGTCCCTCGGCAGGCATCATAGGCCTGCTGCTCATAGCCGTTCCGACTGTACTTGCTCAGGGCAACAACGCACCTAACGCGCCCAACGCACCCGACGGGACAACCACGACGCAACCAAGTAATACCGCTGCAACAACAGCACCTACGGAACGGCCCACAGAGGCTACAACAACAACAGCCAATGACCAGACTACACAGACGACCGCGAATACCCAAACCTCACAAACCGCTACTTCCGCGACTACCGAGGCTGCGTCAACAACGCAGACCCAAACAGGATCGAGAAGTGTTTTCAATCTTGCCGGAGCTCCCACACTTGCCGGGGTTGGTATTCCTGTCCCCAAGATTCCAGACACATCCGGGGCGGCGTTTATGCAGAAATCGAGTCTCCCTGATGGAACTGTTTTCATCTGTGTTGGTGCTATCCTCGCCTTTTTCGGCGCCGCTTTGATGGCATGGCGTGGCCTTGTTGCCTGGTCGCTACATCGCTCCGTCAAGCGTGCAGCACTGAGCCAAAACATGACTGACGTCAAGTCCATGACAGCCATGCCTCCTAACAAACGAGGGATGTACAACGTTGTAGGTGCAAACTCTACCATGTCTCTAGATCGCTTAAATGCCGCACCAATTGGCAAGTCTTCAAGGCCTTTTACGGGCGCTCCCACCAGTTCATCCCAGAGGCCCGTGTCTTCTCTCTTCTTCTCTCCTACTGCTGGTGGCGCCACTGGCATACGGGATTCAGTAGTCAACCGCTCTTCGGCCTACCTCCCTGCCGGATACTATGCCTCTGGTACCTCAGCGCCTGCTTCCGGATCACCCCAAATGAATGTCGGTGGCCAAAACTTCAACAACCTGTCTGCACTGTCTCTCTCAACCCCAGGAAATCGCTTCAGCGCAAGATCCGGCACTTCGCCTCCAGAGTCGCCCTCATTGCCGCCTTCTCGCGGAGGATACTCACGCGCACCTCCATCTCGAGAAGGCCTCTCCGTGTACAAACGCAGCAGCGTTGCTACCCTCACCACTCCGGGAAATACACGAAGCGGTGTCTTTGGCCAAGACAACAACCCCAGCCAGCTATCGCTCAACGTACCAGGAGGCACAAACGTCCCTGGTGGCCGCACCCCCAGCGGCTACCTCGAAGACTTGTTTGAACACCACGGCACTAACGGCAACAATGGAACCGAACGATTCTAGCGGGATCTCGAGCAACAGCCGACGAAGCATCGCGTGTCCAGTGACAGCAGCACCGTGTCGCCCCGCCGTTCGTCGAGCGTGTACCGTCTTGCCTCTGCGGCACGCATGGAGCGTCTGAGGCCTTGGTTTTCTTTATCTGCATCGTCAACGGGGGAGTATTATCGTCTTCAATAGAGAACAGAAGAAAAAAGAGAGAAAGAAAAGGAATGGAGCGTGTAGAGTGTGGGGCGTGTGTTGGGTTTAAGAGAGTGAGAAGCAGAGTTCGGAAGAAAAGGAGCAAGAAAACACACCCACATTGTTACCGTTTCGCGTCTTGTCCTTTTGTTGGCCCTTGTTGAGGGGTGGCGCTTATTATCATCGTACTTTGATCGCGCGTGCATATCCCCATTATCGTGTTTTTTCCCTAGGGGGTAAGGCTTGGAAGGGCCCTATTCCTTTCCCCGTCTGTCCCCCCGCTCCCCCCGTTTGTGATACCTTGTACCAATTTGTTACTTCGTTTCTTTTGAACTCGTTTCTTCATCTCTATTTGCTTTTTGGCGTCCCCATCCCAGCTTGCATATGTTGTGTTACACTACACTCCCCGATGTAATGCATACAAAATGTAATGGTTGGGACGTGGTACCGTAGCCGTACCCGATTGGGGTGCCGATTAGGCAGACATGGGACTATTATCTTTTTACTTATATCTTTTTATTATTATGCATCTGCATTCATTGGGTAGTGGCCGTGTTTTCCTGTCGGGAGGTTGAGGAGTGGGCCAGTTGTGTTGAGGAATGTTGGAGGCGGTGGGAGAAAAGTAAGGAGAGGGAAGGACGTTGTACTACGTTCTTGGCATTACGGTGGGTAATAGAATGGAACAGTAATGATAGCCAAGAAAGAAAAATGAGCAAAGAAGTTTAACATGGTTGGATAAAAAATAATCAGAGAAGGTGAGGAAAACCCGAGTTACGAAACATTGTTATCTAGTCTATCACTCATGTTGTACATGCAACTGCCAAATTCCAGATGCCTGTACACGCGCCCACCCCTTTTTTTGTCTACCGACCCATCATGCATGCGTAGATCCCTACACGTTTTTGGAAACCCACCACATGCAAAGTAGTGTTTGATGTGCAAGAATGCAAGTGACTACCTTGCCCTCTTGGCCATAGCTCTGCGCTTCCTTGCCTCACCGTTAAGGTTGGACGCCGTGGCGTTCTGGATGGCGGCTTCGTCTTCGGGGAGGTCAGATGAATCGAGGAGGGGCTCGTCGAGGAGTTCTTTCTTGCCCAGGACACGTCCGACGGACTGATTGTAGGCGAACTTGGGGAGCTTGAAGAGGAGAGTGTCGTAGATGGTGGGCTTGGGTTCCTCGTTGGGCTGGGATATCGTTAGTTTACATATACCATTGAGTCAAGGGAAGAGGTGTGCACATACGTCAATCAAGAATTCACCCTTTTGGCCATCCTCAGTCTCGTGTTCCAAGAAGACATTGCCCACAGAGTCGACAACAAGAATCTTGCCGTTTTCGGCCACGATGCGCTTCTTGGCTCCCTGGGGACCAGAAACAACCTCTGGCTCGGCAGGAGCGCTGATGCCATCGGTGCGTGCCTTTCTTACAGCTTGGACCTTCTTGGGCTTGCGGGCGTCCTTTTCCATGGCACGTCGCTCGCGACGATTCCTTGGGATTTGCTCATCAGGGGTGTCGTCAGGCGAGTCAGTTTCGAATTGCTGAGCATTGACGGCGGGGGGAGTGTCGTCGATGCCTGGAATACCCTGGAGGCCACTCTCGTCGCCCCACGCAGTCTTGCGTGCTTGTCGGATATACCTCTCAGCAAACTCCCTGCGGCGCTTCCATCCCATGACGAGGGCGAAGTAGTGAAATCCACCACCAAAGACAGTAAGAAGACCGACAATGACGGAACCAAGGCCAGGGCGGAAGCGGTCGTAGTAGTATCCGGAGCCCTTCCATGCAGGGAAACCGTTCCTCAAGAAGTGATCATAACGCTCGCGTTCGGGGCCCTGAAGCATCTTGGCGACAACCGATAGCCTCTGGTAGGCGGCCGTGACCTTTTGCACATGAGCCTCGATTTCCCTGTTTGATGGCTGCTTGCCGACAGAAGTTCCCTTCTTCTTGTTCTTCTTCGCATAGTTGGCAACGAATGTCTGACGGGCCTTGTCAGGGTGGAGGTCGCGCGACTTCTTGCGGAAGGCTTTGGTCAATTGGTCCTGCGACGCGTTGGGCTTGACACCGAGGAGATCGTAAAAAGTGACATTTTGGCCCTCGACTTTGGCGACTTCGTCACGAAGGCGGAAGATTTCATGGTCTGGCGTAAGCCGTCAGCAAATAGCTTACAGGTTGTTGCAACTGGCTGCACCCATGCGCCTCGTCGCATATCTGGCCGGAAGCAGGCAATTGGACGCAGGCACAGCTGGATTAACAAAATTAGAAATTCACTCACCTTCTTTAGTCCAGGCAGCGGCGAATGCAGCGAAGATGCACAGCACGAGTGCAAGCACCGCGTGGGATCTCATGGCTGGGGGTGGTTGTGGTGGAACTGCTCGCAGGTGATAGGGAGCAGATGTTCAATAGTCGTGCGGTGAGACCGCTGGCAGAAGGGAACGTGGCCCAATGGCTCTGGGCCTGTAATAAATGAGACAGCGGCGTTGCAGCTCGCTCCAAGGGGATAAATATGCGCTCACTTGCTAGCACTACTATTGAGATTTCCGCAAAAGTCAAGGTGGCCTCCCATGCTCCAATGAAACCCGCCCATCTCAGAACCGACTAAGGGGGCCGACGGCTCGCTCGGTGGCTTGGGTGAGGGCAGCACGACCCTGAGCCACCGGATTCGCGGCAGGGGCAGGAACAGCCAACAAAAGTTGCCATATCGGCGACGACACCCATTCCACTTCCTTCTACACCACATTCTCTTCTCTTCCTCAGCCTCTACGCACGCCGCGTCACCTTCCCAAGCCTCGTGCGACTAATTCCCATCCCGTAAGGCAGCCGTTTACTACATTAATTGCCCCTCCTCCCCTTGCACTGAGGACACATCTCCAACCCGTTCTTCTCCTGCCATATCGCCAGCAGCTAACCACGGTTTCGCCTGTAGATTTCCAAGCCCAGCAGTAGGCCCTTTTTTACTCCCGACGACTATTTCCAGACATCGCTACCCAACTTCCACACACCTCCCAACTACACACCCTCCACCATGTCGCGTTTCAGCATTCCCATCGATGCGCTAACCTCGCGGATGAATTTCGGCAGTCGCTTTGACAGCCTGCGCTCTACGTCGGTCTCGTCGCGCTTCGCCAATCTGCGACCCATTGGCGAATTTTTCGATGTCAAGCGCATGTCCAAGCCCGCCAACTTTAGTGAAGTTCAGAGCAGAGTCAACTACAACCTGGGCTACTTCTCAAGCAACTATGCTGCTGTCTTCGTCATGCTCAGCATATACAGCTTGCTCACCAATCTGATGCTCCTTTTTGTCATCTGTCTGGTCGTCGGAGGCATGTACGGTATCGGCAAGCTCGAGGGCAATGATCTTGAACTTGGCAGCTGGCGCGCAACCACTTCTCAACTATACACCACGCTGTTCGTCATTGCAATTCCTCTCGGTCTCTGGGCCTCACCCTTCACCACTGTTCTCTGGCTCATCGGAGCGACTGGTGTGACTGTCGTGGGCCACGCCGCATTCATGGACAAGCCAATCGAGTCAGCTTTTTCCGAGGAGGCGGTCTAGGTGGTCGGCCGCGAACTCCTTACACTATGCCCCACTGGGGAAGACCACCAGGGGGCTCGTCGGGTGTGGGGAGATACTTTGAGGGAGTGGACGACGTGCATAGATTTCAAGAATTGTCAAGCGATGACGAAAATGGTGGTGTTACAATAGACGGGGCGTTTGAACCGGCATTGAATGGCAAGAAGATTGATCCAGATGAGCTATTCTTCAATGATATGGATATTAGAGCGTGGGAAAGGAGGGCATCAGCTTTAGCGGAACATACGCACGGGCCTGTGCATGGTTATCGAGGTTATCATGAAGAGTACTTTGGCGAACCGGGCGAAACAATCAACCCGGCCGAAGTGGAAGAGATGCTCTTTCGGCGGGTACTTGACAAGATCCGCGTAGCCAGGGCAGCAGGGAATACAGATGTTTCACTCAGTGCGGAAGAACTCGACGCATATCAATCACGACTCTATGGTGCACGAGCCCCAACGGTACGTCCCGAGCCGCAGCCTCGACCTAGCAGTGCTTCATCACCCAACGACACCGCTAGTGTTTTGAGCTACGATGCGACTGGGAAGCATGATGCTTTGTCACGTTCAAAGAAAAGCCAGCAGCGAACGCCGATGCTCGGCTCCAAGTCCAAGAAGGAAAAGCGGCCGAGTGCGCACAAACGTACGTCGACTGCATCCACGACAGAAAGTCATGCGATGCCGCCAGGCTTCATTGTGCCTGGTCCAGACGGACAACCTAATTATGCACCGATTAATGCATATGAAGGCAGTCTGGTCCGTGGGCAAGGACTTGTGCATCCAGCATCCCGTTCGGCGTCTGATAATGGCCGCCACGTAGCAATGCCTCTGCACCGCGCTCCTTCCATCAATATGCTAGGCTCGTTTCCGGAATCGGTTTACGACTTTCAGCCTGAATCGCCTCCGGTGCCAGACAATCAGACATCATATCGACAGGCAGCCTACCAAGCTGATGTGCCAGCTGACGCCCGCCCTAGATCATCATCTATTCAGTCTGCCCGCCTTGTGCCATTCCCTGTGGAGCCGTACCAGTATCACAACTTTAGTCCAACTTCGTCTTCATCGCCAACTTCGCCTCAACCGCAATACACTCGAAGTCTCAGCTCGGTGGTTTCGGAGGCCAGCTATGCGTCAGTTCCACGGCGTGTCCCCCCGGCTCCTCCTCTAGCACCTGCACCAGTACCGGTACGGCGAGTGGCAGATGTTGCTGTCAGTCAAGACGGACGCAACAATGTAGTAACTCCGAGCACACAGCCTTCTAGCTCCGCGATTGCTGTGCAAGTTCAAGGAAAGACAAAAGACAGTGGCAGTAGCCACGGAGGTGAGCGGCGGCGCAAGGGAGGTAAAAGTAGTAAGAAGAAAGGCTGAGAGGGTGGTGGTGTGCTGCTACCTCGTCACGAGTCGAATCTTGATTCTCGATGACTTCCCGATGTGGCGTGTTGGATTCAACTATCTAGTATCTTGGTGAGTGTTGGATGACAGCAGACTGGAGTTAGACGTAGCCACGTATGTAGTGGGCCCTTTTGTATTCGTGGTGTCCAAGTAACTCTATGTTTTAATTTTCTCCACTACCTGTGTGCTGTCCCGAACAGTCAGCCGATTTGAGCGTGCAAACGGCACCAGGGCCGTCTCAAGAGGGCAAAGACAGCATGCAAGAACGCGTCCATATGCTGGATCGAGACCCCTGCACGACTTGTTGAATACCATGTTGCGTATGCTGCATCTGCAACGGTTGGTCTCGAACGTCTGTCTTGCATTCCTGACCCATTCGTGGCACAGGGATGGTGAGCGCGGGCCCGCACAAGGAAAGGATGCACAACGACGAGGTTTCTTCTTCCCACTACCGTGCGAGGGATTTTTTTCTCTCTTCTTGGATGAAATCAGGGAAGCGGGACGGACACTCTGGCGGCCAGCGTCTTTTTGTCGTGTACTACTAAATACACTGGCTGTCTAGCGGGTCGTGCATAAGGGTTCACGCACAACATCGCACACGTGCATGTGCACAAGTAGGCCAGATGGCTTCGGCACAAGTTGCCAGCCGGCCCAGTTGGGGGTGCCGGGCGGCAACGTACCTGCAGGGATGGACAGTAACGTGAGGCCAAAGAGGCCCCAAGTCAGCAAAGAGCGGTCAGTTAGTACCTCCAAGCGTGCTGCGAGTCTGCGACGATCATTCCTCCGCTCCACAAGTTCGCGCGCATATCTTTCACCAGCCCGAGCTGTCACCCGTCGTCCTCGACCAGCCAATTCGTTACCCCAACCGTGCGAACGAGACTGTATTTATGGTCCCTTTGCCGCGTTGACGTGGTCCTTGTCAAGTCATTCACTTCTCCACCCGCTGCGCACGGCCACGCATTTGGTGCCATAGCTTTGTTTGGGCGACGATACATACATATAGGGCTGTCACCGATTATTCTTGTCTGCTCGCCTCGTAAAAAAAACGGGGCTAGCTAGCTGAGCCGAACCGACCGCCCAAGAGCCCGACATCAGATTGGGCAACAGAAACGAGGCAAAGAAGAAAAGGCCAGTACAGACGACAGAGAAAGAGACTGACAAGATTGATTGAAGCCCAAAAGAGACCCACTTTCTTCACCGGCATTACCACTGTCTTTTGAAACAAGGCCGCCATCCAAGGCTTTTAGTGAATATCTTGTGCTGGCCAACCTGCAACTCTGACAACAACAACAACCAACATCAAAAACAGTCATACTTGCAGTTGTTTCACAAAGGCATCGCCACATCTGGGCCAATCCGTCCCATCACAATCGGTCACCACTGCATCTGAATGCGCTGGGCCGACAATTACACTTTACAGCACCGCATCCCGCCTTCGGTTGCCCGCGCCCACGCCTCTACTAAACAAGGTCCCGCCTCCACAAAAAGCGACTTGCCACTCACTGCCTGTCTCCGACCAAAACCAATCCTCCTTCTTCCTGCACCTGCATCCTCATCCTCATCCTCGACTCCGATCTTGACCCCGGGCCCCAACAATTCTAAGCATCCACGCGCCACCATGGGCAGCAGCTGGAACCCCTTTTCCGTCTCGCCCAACCGGCGCTCGTCGTCATACCGCCCGGGCTATGCTTCATCGTCGTACTCGTCGTCGTCGCGCCACCACAGCTCGACATCGCGGTACAAGCGCTCGCCCCGCGACAACTACATGCAGCACCTGTACAAGAAGCTGCAGCACTTTCTGCGCGAAATCTGGCGCTACGCCCAGCGCCACCCCTACAAAGTCTTCTTCATGATCATCATGCCCCTCGTCTCCGGCGGCGTCCTACACAAGCTCGCCCGCCAATTCGGCGTCAACCTTCCCCAAATGGGCAACCAGCCCCAGCACCGCGGTAGCACCGCCGGCGGATACTACGGCAGCCAGGGCTACGGCCGCGAGACATATACCTCCTCCCGACGGAGCGCCCCCTCGGCAAACGCCCCTGCCAACGGCGGCGGAGGCATGATGGCCAGCCTGCAAAACATGGACATGGACAAGGTGGCTGGCGGCATCGGCGGTCTGGCGACCCTGGCGAGTATGGCGTCTAAATTCGTCTAGCGACTTCCATCAGGAGATGAAGGGTTGACCATTTTTCCCAATCTAGGAACTGCGGAGAATATTTTTACTATTGCCAGAGTCGTTGGCAGCTTGTCTAGGGGTGACATGGGGTCGTTTTGACCACTTAAGAGCTTGGGGATGTGTGAAAGAAGAGATGGAGGGGGAAAGATGAGAAGAAGAAAGAAAAAGGCACTGGAAAGAGATGGGGATATACATATACGCGTGCTGTACGACTTATGATGGATACGATTTGGAAAGTGTTGCATTTTTTGGATCTATCTAGGTTCATATTTTCTTTGGTTTTCTACTTCTTTATCTCTTATTTCGGAAATTATCGCTTGTTTGTTTTGTTTTGGTGCCAATTTTTTTTTGGCTTTAGAGATATCCCTCCCTTATGAAGAGGTTAGGCTGTTAAGCCTTATCCCTACTTTCATGAGGCGCAATTGCAAAATTATTCAACTTCGTTCTTCGGTTTTCCACGCTGCCCATAAGATGTCACTTCCTGCCCCAAGTTCAGAGGTGCCCCATCATATTCAAAACGTCATATCGTATTCGTATCCCAAACTGAACCCAAGGACAAATATGAAAAAAATGTCCGAAATCATTTCCCCTTCTCCAGGATATCCCATCGTCATCATCTAATCATCATAACCTTAGGCTTGCCCATTTCGCGCCCAAACCTCACCAAAAGCCCAATCTCGTAATCTCCCAAACCCCTTAGGCAGAAACCACATTAGCAAACACCTTAGCCGCAAGGCTACTCAACAGCCTCGCCTTATCCGCCTGCGGCATCTCCTGAAAAACCGCATAGACACTCTTGCCCTTGGCATCCCTAACCGCGCCCAATCGATTCCCCGCAACAGCCCCCGCAACCATACCGGGAAAATTGGCAACAATGAATCCCATAGCCCCACCACTCAGCCCGCCGACTAAACTCCAGAACTTGCCTGTAGGATGGGCCTCTGCATCCGCCATGCCCTCTTCGCGCAGCATCTCCTCAAAAATGCCGCCGAACTGCTCTTCGGAGAAGCGGTTGTGCGATTCTTCCGTTGTGCCTGCTGGAGCAGATCCGAAGCCGAAGGCTGACCAAGGGAAGCCTTGGGCGAATCCTGTACCGGCGCCCGCGTTGGCGTTGGCATTGTGAGGTATCTCCTCGTCAAACTCCGGGTCGGGCGTTGCGGTGCTGCCTGTGAAGCTGTTGTATGTGCGTGCGGCGTCGTAGTCGCGGCGGCGCGTGGCGTCCGAGAGCGTGTAGTATGCATCGTTAATCTGCTGGAAGCGCTTTGTGCGGCTTGCGCGCTCGGGCGAGTCTGAGGGCACGCGGTCTGGGTGGTGCTTTAGTGCTGCTCTGGTGAGGTGCACATGATTTGTTAGAGAGTGGACGTTTTCTTAAGGTGTGAGTGTAGTAGAGGCAATGGTTACTTTTTGTAGGCATCGCGGATTTGCTGTTGCGAGGCTTTGACGTCGATTTCGAGGACTTTGTCTGAGATGCTGTGTGAGATTGCAGTGATACGGAGTGGATTTGTGTGAGTGGCTTACAGTAGTCTACGGAAGATGCTGTGGAGTGTTAGCTGAAGGTCTGCCCGTTAGGCTGCTGTGAAACTCACCCATGATGCACAGGGGCTTGATCGACCGAAATCTAGAGATACGACTGTCTAGAACTTAGGTAAGAAGTAACTTCTAGTGAGGCGTCAGGTAGATTTCTTGGTATTGTAGAGTGATAGGTGGTAACGTGGCGCATGGTGGGAGTCAAGATTCAGGTACGCGGGTTCAGATAGCAATGACGTAGACGCGAACTTGATCCACGTTTGCACGTGAAGTAATCGTTTTTCGACTGCACTCCAAAAAAAGACCAGCATATATTGTTAACTCGTGTAATTAATACTAGCCTGATCTAGTCGAACAAGAAACATGAAACAAATGTCCAGCATACAAGGCTACAGAGAAGACGCATTCGTCCCCAGCTACCAGCTACCAAGATGCCAACATGACAGACAGCACATGAACGTGGCATCCAGAAATAACCACTTCTCATACAGACTCAATTACAATGAGATAGCAACTATGATCATAGGTAATGTGGCACCGCTCCTACCCACCAGGTATCATACAACAAGTCAGTCTCCCAAAACCTTCTAGCACAACCCGAAACACTCGTTCAATATATCCAATATTAACTTTCCTCCAAAATTAGAAACATGCTACTTTAGCTGTACATCAACGTCATGCAATCTAGCAAGTATCTTCAACGTCGGAAGCTAGAGCTTAGTCCAGAAAAGGCATCAGGCGAATGACGTCCACCCATTAGTCCAGAAAAATCTACACTCTCGTTGCTAACATGTCTCACACCCGGTGTCTGTGCAGCAGACAAAGCTTGGCCTTGGGGCGCAGCAGACATGCTAGCAAATGGATTCGACTGGCCGGGTGCTTGAGTAGCTGGTGCGGCTGGTACCGGAGCCTGTGTACCTGTTGGTTGAACTTGTTGCTGTGCTGGCTGCTGAGATGGAGCCTGTGGTTGGTTGTACAAGGAGAGAATCGAAGCGTTCTTATCAAATGGGTTGGAACTTTGTTGCTGGTACAACTGTTGTTGATTCTGGAAGCTTTGCTGCTGGCTCTGGTAGTTTTGAACAGGGGTCTGGATCTGGGCTTGGTAACCAGATTGATTTTGCCAAGGGTTTACTAACTGGGAAGTTGGAACTTGACTTTGTTGTTGTTGTTGCTCTTGTTGTTGTTGCGACCATGGATTAGGCATCTGCTGCTGAGATGTAACTGACTGTGGCTGCGTTGCCTGCTGCTGGAAGGGCGATTGTCCAAAAGGATTCGAGTTTGCGATATTGGTTGGTGTGAATATTTGGCTTTGGGACGACTTTAGGAAGGGGTTTCCTGGACTTGAAGGGCTGGACATGGACTGGTACTGCGGTTGCTGTGGCGCCATGAAGGAGTTGTACTGCTCAGGTACCTGTGGCATAGAAGGTTGCGCGAAAGGTTGGAGATATGGGTTTGTTTGAGCGTACGAGATTTGTGATTGCCCATAACCGCCGGTTCGGTTTGGAAACAGGGGTTGTTGAGGCTGCAAACTCGAAACTTGCATACCTTGGAAAGATTGTTCGAGGCTCTGCTGCTGCTGCTGCTGTTGCTGTTGCTGTTGCTGTTCCCAGGGATTTGGCAGGTATCCAAGGCTTTGCTGTCGTTGTTGTTGTTGCTGTTGCTGCTGCTGCTGCTGCTGCTGCTGCTGCTGGGGAACCTGCTGCTGGGTATAACCTTGGGATGCCTGTGATAAAAACGGATTGTAGGAATTCGAAGGATACGAGTGCTGTCCTTGAGCTCCCCCATATAATGCCTGCTGTTGAGGAGCCTGCGCTTGTGCATCTAGTGCATCAAAGGGATTCATAGACGATGAGGCGGCGGGTGCATTGTCGAAAGATAAACCGTTGGCCACAGGCTTCGTAGGCGGAGTTGGTGTGGTACTTCTTGATATGACGGGATTTTGTTCGCCCAGTCGGATCAGAGCCTCGACTGCTCGATCGAGGTTCCCATTCAGACCCTTTAGTACAGTGGAATTGCGCTTCTCATCCGGAAAGCCCATGTCCCGAAGTGTGGTTAATTTGGAGTCCATGCCGTCGCCTGATGTATGTACATTGGAGCCAAACACGCGTGAAGGCTTGTTTACTCGGGGCGGGGACAAATCTTGTCGGAATTCTTCGAGGCCTGGGGAGATGGGAGGTGTTATGTTGCGCGGCGAAGTTGCGGCTTTACGCAGCCCGAATCCAAAGCGACCACTTGGCTTCGGTGGTAATGGCGGCGGTCGGTCTTCTGAGCTCGTGCTACCCGTGTTTTGTCGTGTGCCTGGCCGTGAATCGTTGAGGTATATTCTCTGCTCGTACTTTGCCCTGATGTACCGTTCCATAGCACTGTCTACCTCGTCGATATCGATGGGCATTTGCGGCTTGACGTTACGGGGGTTGTATGTCTTATTGGACTCGACATTGCCGATGCGCTTCATGTTCTACAGCATTGATCAGCACCCATGCCTCCATACTGCGTGTCGCGTCTCTTACATCAACTTGGGCGTTGTCCCACTTGTCCATGCTCAGCGACTTGACTTTGGAGATGTGCGTGCCCAGCTTGCGATGCAAGGCTGCGCATCGCATGCACAGGAAGATGCCCAGCTATAGCACATGTCAGCGTCCGGTTCGTAGTCGGGAGATGGGTGTCGGGACAAGGAATGTGGGAGACTCACGCTCCAGCTTGCCCATCCTGCGTAGCCGTTGTTAGCGTGTGTGTGGAACGAGATGCGCCTGGGATTGCATACCTGGATTGCGCGCGCCGCAGTCTGCGCAGTTTCCATTCCCAGGAACCGACTTGATGAGTTCCTGTAATGTGCGCTCGTTACGCGCCTGCTGGCGTTTGTTCAGGGCAGACGCCATGTCGTGTCGAGAGAGGAAGCAGTTGGGCGTCGGAGGTAGAGTCGGGAGATCGGTTGAAGGTGCACGGGAGCAATGCGCGGGGAGAAAGGGGGCTCGAGGGACGGCAGGTGGCGCGTTGGTAAGATGACTATGCGAAAAAAGACGTTTCCATGGCAAAGGTGGACATGAGCAGAGAAGGGGCAGACGGTGAAGGGGCACTTAGTTCAAACGCAATGACGAGTAGCCCATCCGTTCCATGTTCACACATGGCATCCCGCAAAGCTCCAGAACCCTGCGTCTCGGCGGCTCGGGCTATATACAGCACCACGCCCCTGTCTGAGCTTTGCTACACTCCACCAGAGGCGTCGTCATGGCCACACGAAAGGGCGATCAGCTACGGGCAGCACAGAGACGATTTGCCCACGCGACAATGCCTTGGTGGGTGGTATTGGACACGGCCTCCGTACTTGGGCCTCTCCCAAGCCGCCGATGCTGCCGACACGCAATGCAAAGGCCCGTTAGTTGCTGATGGATTATTACCAGACACGCCTGCAGACTCAATGCTCATCTCCCGCTCCTCTGGGCCAGCAGCACCTATGTATGTACATGGACTTTCCGCTGTGTCAAGTCCATTACGCGGCTGGCACACGACATTTGTTTACATAGGTGTATGCATCGTTTAGTATGCTGTACTCTAACGGGAGCTCAAGCACGTAGAGGTATGTATGGTCACGCAGGTGGCTTCAAGCAGCATTGAAAAGGATGCAAAAAGCCTAAAAGTGCCGGGTTCATCTAAGACGCAAATATGACAACTATAGAGATTGCAAGCTCGGTATAGCCGTTGATTAATCGTCCATTTTTATGATTGTGTGTAAAGAAGAGAAAGTCGAGTCGGAGCTGCAGTGAGAATTTCAACGGCACACTGCCAAGACAGCTGACAAAGCACATGGTCCAAGCGCGACGGGTTTTCTCCCACTTCAAAAAAGAGCAAGCTTGCCGTCTCTTCTGCCTCGCAACAACAGCTTGAGCTGTGTGTACCGCGAGCAGCACGTGCTTCCCATCCTCAACGATTCATGTCTGTCGTTTGGCGAGGCGCTGCTGCCCTACACAGCCCATGCTGTCAAGCCACCATTGCCTGCTCCCAGGTTCAGTTCTCTATGGCCTGGAAGCAACATTTTCTCTCGGTGGAAGATTAATATTGGTTTTTAGCAGAGCCGTGTCTTCTCCACCCTACCCATTGCCGTCTTCTAGATGTGTAGGACTATATTTTGACATACATTCCTTTTCATAAATTGCATACTGTGTGAAATTGAGCGTGTACTGGCCATAGGCTCGTTAGCCATCAAAGTACACGCTCGCCTGCATCCAGGCTGCCCACACCACAGTCAACCCCACTGAGCAGGTTATAAGCCGCCAGAGGGAAACCCTTGGGCGGTTGCAAAATCAAGTGCGTTTGATGCGGCTATGGTCTCTAGTGCCCTCAATCCCATGGCCAAATGCACTTCCTCATACCTGTACACAGCACATGTACCATACCATTAGTGATCTGGTTCGCTGACTACTGTACACACGTGATCACACCATGTTATGGAAGTGTATGCGAGCCAGCTATACGGTCAACATTGCAAGTGAGTCCAAAGGATCCGCCACGTTGACGGCACGGCAGACGCCGTCTTCGGCCAGCCCAGACATATCGAGCTCAGTGCCAGAAAAAATAGACACGGCATCTTCACCACAACGGCATCTCACCTTTCCAACAACGGCAGGCAAACGTCCACAATGTGGGTCGATGCACAGTAGCATGGCGACCACGGCGGTCAGGAAACCCTTGGGCCTTGTGCTTCACCACACACGGTCGAATCAGAAAGGATTACACCTGCCTAGCCGTCCTTGTTAGGCTTAGCGAGCCAGACTCCGACCGCAGCTTCCACCATGCCTACTCATCGCCGACTGTTCGCTCCTTCCATACAGGGCCTTGTGCCTTGCTATGACCTCGCACTGAACAGACTGCCTTCGCTCTCCTATGACGGTCTTCCTTGCCATGAGCTCCACTCAATCATTACTTCACAGCAATCACATCGCCAGCAAAACCAGTGACAGTTGTATGGCCTATCACATGGATCTGCCATCATGCTGAAGTGCTCTAAAAAAAAGAATACCGCGAATGACTGCAACTACTTCTGTTATGCCACGACGTCGCTGGGCTGAGTTTTGGCAACACAGTCAGCTAAGGCCAATATAGAGACACGAGCAAAACCACCATTTCGGCCCCAGGGAGCGTGAGGCTGAGACGCTGCGTACCTTCAGGTGTCACTCGATTCACCCGTCGACCGGTAATGATGCAGTATTGGATGGATATCTACTTTTGATTGGCTACACGTCGAATATCTTGTACGGACGTACCAATAGTATCCTTTCATCTACTCGATCGTCATCCCACTGTGGATTTGAGCACAGGCTTTCATGTACGATGTTCCCCAGTTCCCGTACTAGCCGGACGCATAAGCCGGGCTGCAATGGCATGGTCAGCTTCTACGATGACGACCCCTGTCCACGCAATTGTTCCGTAATACCTGACGAGCAGTTTTGCTATCCACAGTGCTGGATTCCAAAGTCTGCCGCAATCGCTAGCAGATCATCCCCTTTCAAGCACATAGTACTCTCCGCTAGCTTACCCTATTTCCCAAAGCCGTCAACGTGCCTAGTTTTACAGCAAGCGAAGGATGCTGATGTCTTGTATCGCCTCAAACACTATGATGCCAACCCCACCCTACACCCAAAAGGGAGTTGTATCGGCACCGGGCGACAGCATAAATACTAATCCTGCGCCCCAGTTCTAGAGCGCAATAAATGATACTCCACCAGATCCGACAGCTCAACATACCATTGAATATCTAATACAAACTCGTCCAGCTCTTTTTTTTATTCACCAATTCTTGTGGCTCAAACAAGGGCAATAACAATTGAGTCTGGGGATTTGGTAAAAGAAAACCTCGATTCGCGTGTAGAACTTCAACGCTCCTACTGTACGCATAGATGACTTGAAGAAGCACGCTGAAACTTACTGTTGAAACAGATCTGTACCGTTTAATCGAAACGCCCCATCGCTGCGACCCACTCCGGCAACCTAGGGTCATACTGTATCACTCCACTCATGTGTGCTGAGGACGTGTATCATAACCAGCGGGTCAGTCCGCAACAACTAGTATCATCCACCAAGGAATCGTCCACACATAGTGGGCAACCCTCAGAAACTGACAAGAACGATTGGTCCGACGTCAGTGACCGCAGTGTGCGACGAAAGATACAAAACAAACTGGCTCAAAGAAGATTCCGTTAGTAATATGCTCCAGCTTCGATTGCTTAAGCTAAAGGTAGTGAAGGTGACAGAATAAGGGAGCAGAGGGAGGAGGCCGAACGAGACGAAGAGAACCAACGAAAAGCCGGAGCCTCATACGCACAGCCAAAGCCGGAGGAATTGGATACCGACCATAATCTTTCAGGGTTACCCTGGGGTGGCATTTCGATGAGACACATGGTCGAACAAGGAAAGCACAGACGTCAAGGCTCACAAAAAGACATGAATAACGGCTCTACTCATCACAATGAATCATCCTTTGAGGAAAATAGCAGTAAGTGATGATATGGTATGACGACACTTTTGGTCAGTGTTCAAGTAGACTTACTTTTTAGGGTGGGCCTTCTTTTAAAGCCGAAAGGGCAACCGCATATCGATCTGATCAACCCGGAACGACTGCATGGACTCAGGGATCCAGAGCTCTTAGTATTCCGTGGCACCGCTTTTTTCCCGCTGTAAGCGCGAGGCCCAAGTCATGGGTGCTTTTGAGGGTGTCGTGGTGTCACTACCAAGTATTGAAAGCATTTGATAATGCCCGCAGATCGCCAACTCCTTCTCCACCAACATACTTGCTACACCGAACATTTTTGGGGGCTTGTCTCAATTCGGGGCTCACATAAATCGCAGCTCGGTCATCGTTGTTGTTGTTTGGGGGGCTGTTCCGCTTCGCTCACACGCGCGGCGGTTACTCGAAACCTCTGAATGGCCGACTCCGGATTTTCTCATGCAAGAGGCACAAGTTTGCCCCGCCTCTTTTAATTAAAAACGTTGCTGAAGACCAAGTGCGAAACGTGATAGACTGTGTCGTGTGTTGGAGTTCGTGGATCTGTCATAGCCAGAGGTATGAATCGTCAGCGCGCTTTGATGGACATGGACCACTTAATCCTTGGTAAACCGCACCACCATTCTCTCATGACGGCGTATGTCCGATGGCTAAGCCCCAATTCCCTTCTAAAATAAACATTATCCAAAGGCCATAGGACGCAGAACGACGACCTCAGCTGTAGTGGAAGCTTGCAAGCTACCTAGGCCTGCGATGTGCGACCCAAGGCACTCTCAGCGGTGTGGGTGTCGTCGACGTGCGGCGCGCATGATATATCCATTAACGTGGTCAGAAGCTTGACCAGAAGCGTATTACTCCTCCCACTTCAGTCAGCCTTATACCAGGCAGAGGTTCAGCTAGTGACTGATGGATGCAGGGGTTCGGTCGTGCCGCGAGGCTGAGCAGAAGCTAGACCTACCTACGTCAGTTCTCAGCTTTCTGCCATTCCAGGCCAGCGCTGCCTGCAAACCCAGTAGAGCTCGCTGCCTGGCTTACAACTATGCTAATTATCCGAGACAGCAAGCATCCTCGCATACTAGCCCTCGGTATGTATTCGCGTTTGCATCAATTTGTTGTTCCTGCTGCAAGCTGGATCACGAGCCTCGCCCCCACTGCGGTGCGCGAACATTGTGCCTTGCATTATCACTCCAAGTCAGCCTGCGATAACTGAGCCCGACCATTTAGCGGCATTTGTGAGATGAAGGTACGGCGGTAAAACGAGATAATTGTCTGGACAAGGCAATCCCTCGCTCATCGGCCGCCCTTAATTTAACCATATAGGGAAAAGGCTGTGTCGCTTCGAAGCAAGCAGTACGCCTCTTGATGCGGCGTCATTGGCGCATTGCCAGTGTTGTCCGTGAAAAAAGTGGATATTATGAAAGTTATGTTGTCCAGAAACAGACAATTGACGCAACAAAGAGACCAATGTATGCGGACTTGCGGCAAACGTCCGTCACCATGCCACCACACGCGCTCCAGTCAGCCAGGCAGAAATGCGGCGTCGACATCTTTTCTCCTCAACTTCGGCTCTGCCCGAGCAAGCCACATCCGCTCCATACGTCTCAACGCTCTGAGGCACGGATGTGCTCCTCGTTAAGCGCCGTCATGAGATGGACCGTCTTCTCTGCCTACACGATGGATCAGCTAAGGTTGTGGCGTGGAGCCCGGGGATGCCGGGTTGGTATATAGTCCATCAACTGGGCTTTTAGTATGGAAGCACCCCAATACGAAGACACTCCATGTCAGCAGAGCAATTTTCAAAACTCTCTCTAGGAGGGGACATGGTAACCACTCGTGCCGGAGCTGCAAGGGCAGCGAGAGCCAACTCACAATTGTCCAAATCAGAGCACTCCAACCAAGACCAGCCACTACCATCAGTTGAGCCTACTGTTTCTCCTACGCCTTCACTTGTTATATCCACCAAGAATCTACAGTACAATGTCTCGGCTTTCGACAACGACCTGCGTAGGAGAGCGAGGAAGGGACTGGAGGGTAAAGACATCAGAATGAAATACTGTGCCATCTCTGAGGATGAAGAAAGTCCGGATGGAAGCCCTAAGAAGTATTTCTATCTTGACGATGATATCACGGTAGCCATAGGAGGAGAGTTGCGGAGACCGAGATGTTCATGTGGTGCAAACGAAACTGGCATTGCGTGCAAGGTATGCTTGTTCGTTAAAATCCTTCTGAACACCGAACTAAGCATTACTTGAAGCACATTTATTGGGTTGGAGACCAGATCATGTCGACTGCCTACGACGATATGGTCAAGACGCCTCTTCATCTTTCACCGGACGGCTCCAAGATTGAAGACGTAAAGCCGGATAATATACTGGATACCAAAGGCCTAGTTAACATCGCCAACGATCTGAAGTGGGTTTACCGAGACGACGAAATGCCCGAGGACGACGAGGATATGAGGGAAGCGATTACTGACATGCTTTCTTGTTTCGCCCCTCAAGAAGAATTACCTGGAGAGTTCAAATGGCCCGAGTCGCCACTGACATCTGAGCGCTCGAAAAAGTACCAAGATCTGGCGGACCTCATTACCGAATATGCCAATAGAGACGCTAGCTTGTATCTTCGGGTGCGTCGAATAATTGATCCAGATTTTGAAAGTCGCGTTTTCTTCGAGAAGGTCGACAACCGTATCGAGTCGACCTTCAATGCGCTGGAGGAGTACATTGCCAAGGGCCCGACCACGAATTCATTCCCGGATGCACTCCGTTTCGATGTGCCTAGCTGTGCAAAGAAGCTTAAGGCACTGGTCTGTGCTATTGAAGATTTTTACCAGAACCACTCACACGTTGAAGACGTAGCTGTCCGTGCAGCTGGGGCTCTGATCAAGATCCTCGACTGCGTCACAGACCGCAATGAGAACGCATACGAGAACATCACATGGGAGTGGGAGGCTCCCTCTGACCCTCATCAGAGCAATCTCCATGTCGTGCTCATTGGAGCCTATGATGATGGCGACTCGCCGTTCGTCCTCGACGCCCTTGGGTCTTTGCCGCAAGAGGCCGTGTATCGCAATCATTGGGAGACCCTACAGGACATTGAGAAGAAGCTTACTGAGTCTGGCGCCTCGTTGCAGTACATCAATATTTTCCGCAACATTGTCTATGAGCCCCGCAAGAGGCCTGGATCCGAGGTTCGTGAACGAGAACCGAAGAGAGCGATGCAGTAATGGCTGCGATCTGATCAACAACTCGCTCCTTCACGACCTACACGATGGGAATCATTCGTAAGTTTGCTTTTTAAAGTGGCGCAACGTTTTAATATTCTCTTCAGCGTGATGGCGTTTGCGGTATATTGCGTTTCCCGCACTTTTACCGTTCCTTTCTTCTTGTCCTTTTCTTGGTCAGCTAATTTCTTCTCATCTTTCCCTGCCAGTTGATGGCCGTCTATAGTGACGGTTTCATCGCACTGCCTTTCTCTTCTGAGGGTCGCCTGACTTTGGTCTGTCTTCGCAACTTCAGTTTCCCCACTTCCCCTCCCCCTCTCTTTCTGACCAACTGACTTCGGCATACGAACCTGCCGAATAATTTAACCTTTGCTTTCATCTTCTTTTCTCTTCTTTTCTCTTCTATCTTTAACCTTTTCTGGATGCTCGCCAGTACACACTTTTTCGGCTGCTTATCCGGCCACTCTGCTTGGGATTTAATTCACTTCTTACCCTCTCTGTATATGTATTTTGAGCAGAATAAGATTTAGCCTCGATTTAGCGGAACCTATTCTTATCACAACCCCGTTAAAATAAAAAGAAGCGAGTGATTGGCCAGACAGCTCAAACTTGCCGTCTCAGAGTATTGGTGATGTAAGTGTGAAACTCGGTATCAACTAATGTCGAACAACGCCATGTTCCGTCTAGGCCATGACCATCAGCTGAGTCCAGACCCCGCAAACATACAGAGCCAAACTGCTACGCCGAGAGTGACTCCAGGGGGTTGGGTGTTCGCCCGGCTACAACTATCTCTGCAACAACGCCGAGCCACGCAATGTGGAGCTGATGCAGCCCATGACAGAGCGTCATGCATGGTCAAGACGAAGACTGAAGTTTATGCAGTGCCGGCAGGATAGATTACAGAACCCTGCAAGGCGCTGTGTCAGACGGCTCTGTACACCTGTAGACAACGTAGAGCACTGTCAACTCAAGTATTACCTCTGCCCGGATGTGGGAGACCAGCGTTCGATGATGGGCAAGCCAGGAGAATCGGCGTCGGACGTCTATAAGAGCCAATCATTGGGGATCCATCCATGTGTAGCAGAACTACTTCGTCATGGGTATATGTAAGTCGCCGGCTAATCCGGTTTGCTAACTTCGTAGTGCACACTAGGAGTACACACCCTTTCACAAGCGTAATTCTCTTTGTTTTACGCTCGTGAAAGGGCAAGCCAATACGTTAGCCAGTGCCGCAATATGCAATACTCCCTATCTTGCAGAAATCTTAACGACAAGATGTGGAGTTGACTTATACACCCCAGCTACTCATTCCGTCCGCCGGATCCTTGTTGCGAGCCCCCCGCAGTAAGCGATGTATGTGACCGAAAGGATGCTTCCGCCAGGAATTCCGCCGGCCCCGTCACTATGGAACTGCCCACTTAGACTGACCGCATGACTTTCCTAAGATAACGAGCGGGAGCTCATGCACGTTCATCCTTTAGAGGGGCCGAAGGGTTGAGCAAAAAATAAAATAAAAAAAGACTGAAAAAAAAGAAGCTGGAGGCGCATGGCTCTCCGAATGCTATGTGCAGATGGCTGATATGATATACGACCCGAAAGAGATGCAGATACATGGACAAGTAAGCAACAGCAAGCATGTGAAGTGGCAAGGTGGCTCGTACGCAGTAGACGAAGCTTGTGCTAGCTAGGAAATGAAGCTTGGAGATCGTGATAGTCGTTGTGGACACTTGAGGGTGGGCCGACTGGGCTCTACTGCGGGGAGCAGCGGTTAGGCTCGAGTTGCCTGCCGACGTGGTTGGTCGTGGGGAGCGACGACTGCAACCTCCATCCACATGGCTGTCCAAGCACTGCGGGGAAACGAGATACGCTAGGCCTGTTGCGGCACTAGCGCAAAGACTATCTTGTGGGAAACGCAGCTAAGACGTGCACTGCTGCTCCGATATTACTCTCCTGTCTATCATTCCTGCTTTCCCTTCCCTCTCCGACCTCTTCATCTTTGCCTATTGTTGTTAGTCTCCTGTCACACTACTTTGCTTCAGTTGCGATTCCCCCGCCAGAGAGTGATTCGCTTATCACGCCATTAACCCCGCTGACGTACGACAATCTGAGGACCCTGTCTGTGCGCCTAGTGCCATATCAATCATCCCACCCTCCTTGCCTTTCCTCTCTATACTCTTTGTTCCACTCTGCAAACCACTCACACCATTCCGCTCTGCTGTTACTAGACCACATAAACACGCACACATATACGTACACAATCACAAACTGATCAGCATCACCCTCTCCAACAATGTCTTCCAACGACCGGAACTCCCCTCCCCTCCACTCTCCAGACCCTCGTCGACGGGCCTCAGTCACCAGCCAGACATTCCATGACCTGTTCGGCCGGTCAAACAGCATTGCAGGCCTACCGTCTGGTGTGCAGCAGTCCTCGGGTCCCATCACTACAGCTGCTGCCAACGCCCAGCGGCGAAGGCTCTCACTGACTACGATTGGTCTAGGGGCCTCGCCTGGCCAGACCTCGCCCTTCCTCCAAACCCCGCGGACCCGCACTGAGAGCATCTCTAGCGCCAACTCTGGTTCTGTCGATGAGAGTCCTTTTGAGGATGACTTCGGTCCTTCGGCCAGCAGCAACCCAGCAACACCATTTGCTCGGCGGCTGAGCTTCGGAGCTCGTGCAATGCGGGACGTCAGGCAGGGCAACGGAGGCGTTGGGAACCCAAATGGTAGACCACCCATCATCCATAAAGCTTCCTCTCCCCCGACTGGTCGAGGTCGAGGTCTGTCTTCATTGTCACAGTCATTGCCCTCATCCTCTTCACTGCTCCGCCCCTTTACCCATTCCCACTCACGGCGATCCACGTCCGTTTCGTACATTTGGCCATCAACTATTGCGGAACATGCCGAGACTGTACTTGGAAACTACTCGCTAACGTCGTCTTCAACAGGCGAGGGCTACAATTTCGCTGAGAACCTCCGATCACGAGCCGAGCGGGGATCCATTTCCGGCCCCCCTTCGACGCTGGGTATGGCTGGCCCGACGCACCACCGTGCCAAGAGCGTTACAATCATGGAGCCTCCAGTTCGTGAAATGCCCAAGCCCAAGGTGCCCGATGCCATGCAGGAGCGGATCCTCAAAGGTGACTTCTACATGGACTAGACTATGCACAATCGTTTGCCCTTCGATATCTCCGGTAGGTTCTCCGGTGTGATTCTAACAGCTGCGTAGTGACTAACTTCTGTCGTCGTTAGGACCATCTACTTGACAGATGAGACGTGAGAATGAAACCGCGACCTTGTACCACTACTCTTCCATCTGTGTAACCGAGTATCTTATGTCCCAAGATCCTACTCGCATCTAACTTTCGTACCGCCCATCTTTCACGAGCGGTCAAAACGGTTCTAGCAATTGTTCTGAATTGATACAAGGAGGCCTGCAAATGCGCACACGCGGTGGAAACCCTAATTTGCTGGACCCCGGTCACGACATACTTTCGGCCGCTTCTTCATACATAAACATGCAGCCCCTGTTAGGTGCTTACAGTCGTTTGAACACTATCCACACTGTTGAGATGGCTAGGCTTAGCTGTCATGACTTTCATGCTTTCACCTCAGGAAGTTTACCCACCGGACTCATTTTCCACGACATATCTTCCTGGCGTACTGACTATTATTACGATATCTTACTTTATGCCTGTTTTCTTTCACATGCGTAGGGACGGGGCGTACGGTTTTCGGGAGATCGGAACCAGATTGTTAAGCTGACACTGTGGCATACATTGGTGCGGCAGGGACTCTGGAGTTGACATACATATCACACGCATAGTAACAAGGCATATCGCCCGGTATGGAGCATTATAGTATCTACAGAAATTGTGGAAATTACCAGGATAGTACAGTACAGTTAAAGTATCACATGAATTATAATTGGTATGACTGCGTGCGTATACGAAGTACCGTGCTACGTACATAATCTAAGTACAAGTGTATATACACACGTTTCAGTCCAAAGGAGGCGTGCTGAGATGCGTAATCAGTCCCACTTAATGTTTCACATAAGCTCATGACAGTGGTCACCAGCGTGGGACGGTGGGTACAGGTGTGGCGACACGTCGATCATGTCGGCCTTTTTAAGCAACATGTACGGACACTGAAAAAAATGGTAGGAGTATACCGTGGTTCACGTTCATGTTCACAACCCCCGCGCCCCCCACATCACAGTAGGAAAAGCAGGAAGAAGAAAACCCCAAAATTGCAGTTTAGTCGATCAAGTTGCTCACATTGCGACCCCATATACATACAGACTATATGAATTAAACATGAAGAAATACAGCGAAAAAAATATGAAATATTGGTAGGAAGATGCTCTCGTATCATATCGTATCGTATCGTATCGTGTCGTCTGCCTCTTTGCTCCTCCTCCTTCCTCCACTCTCCTCTCCTCTCAAGAATCCCAATCCTTCAATGCAGTCATGGTATAGTACCCCTTCCCTTTGTGCAGCCAAAACGAAAAGAAGGAATGACGCCAGTGAAATGCTTTGGACAGACACGACAAAGAAAAGACAACTCGCTGGAAGACAGGACCGCATTTTGATGCCGCTAAACAAGGGGGAAACAAACGTTCAAACAAAACAAAGCAGAGATGAAGAAAAAGAAAGCATAATTGCAAAAAAGAAATGTCTGAATCATATCTCATCTCGTCTCATCTCGATTCCGTCTCATCCATTCATACATGAGAGAGTAAGTGCGTCTCCGTGAACCCCCATCCCCACCCCACATGCTAAAGGAATGTGCAGTCTTTGTTGCCCGAACGCCGGTAGATCAGAAGAAGAAAAAGAGCATGTTTTCTTTTCTTCTTCAACAATAAAGTATGCCTTTTTAGATAAGAGGGCCAGCCATCATGGGACTCATGTTCCTTGTATTGGCAGTCAAAGTGGACTCGTATGGTGCTTGTGTGCCGTTCACAGAGCCCTGTCTAGGACGGTAGTAGCTGTTGGCGTATGCTGGTGCGGGACCCGTGTATGTTCCTTGTGTCGGAGAATGGAGACTGGGAGACGAGGGGTTGTGCAAGTTGCGGTTGCTCTGACGCCGGCCAAGCACCGGTGATGCGGAGCCGCCTTGTACCGTACCCGTAGAATTGATCGATTCGTTGGAATTGCTCCTTATATGTTGTGCCGTTGTTGGCTGTTGCATCTGAGGCGAACCAGCAGGATTGGCTGGACGCTGGAACCCTTGGGTGAATGGATTGGTGCGTGCGGGGACGCTGTTTTCACGCTGTCCGAGCGCCTGTCGTCTCGTCTCAATGAGTTCACGAGCTCGCATGTTGCGTTCGTCCTGCGACAATTGGGCTGGGCGAGCAGCAGGCTGGCCAGGTGATTGCACATTTTGGGTTGGTGATGGAGGCGGTCGGCCATGCTCACTCGCACGCAGAGTACGCGTTGAGGCTTGAGCGTTGATCTGACGCCTTGAAGGCTGAGGCCGGAGGTTGAGACGGGATGGCTGAGGTCTCGCGCTTTGTTGCTGTCCTCCGGTTTCTCGAACGTTGACACGAGAATTCACAGGCCGCAAGGTGGCGACAGAAGACTCATTTCGGAGAAGCTGGCGGGAGTTGCGGTTCCGCACGCCACGTGCTTGTACGAACGCAGCCCAAGGGTTGCCTCGGGCGGCAAAGGGTGGCAAAGCCGCACCCTGAACGTGCAATCCCATACCAGCGTGAGGAAAGGAATTGACGCCAGCAAAATTACCAGAGTTCCTCCGGCTATTCGCTGAAGAGGGACGAGCACCGACACGGCTTTGCGGACGATCAATCATATCCATAGCCGCAGCAGCCTGTGTCTGTGCTATGCTATCGATAGAATGTTGAGACGTGGGAGTGGACGAACCAGGAGTCATGGTAGAAGCATTGTTATTCGAGCTAAGAGAAGAAGCACGATCAAACCGGCTCATATTACCATTATGTGCCATCGCTGGAAATCCCGGAGACATGGCGCTTCTCCGAGGCGGCGACACTGGCATGCGAGGGTCCATAGCAAGGTTTGAAGTGTTGTCCATCAACGGTGTCCTCAGACGCGCAGGGGGCAGGAAAGGAGAGTATGCTTGTGCTGGGCTTGGTCGGTTCCTGTTCCTCGTACGGGGACGAGAAAGTGGGGTAATGGCTCGTGGCTCGACATCGATCAATGCACCTGCCATCTGATGCTGCTGGAGAGCTTGTTGATGCGCAGCAAACATCCAACTAATACGCGGATCATACTCCCGACGCTGTATACGAGGAGCTCCTCGTGCATGCCCTTGCGAGGTGTCCGAGTTGTCGTCAGTATCTGCCTCGTTTGTCCCATCAACCTGAGCAGCCCCACGATTGACGAAGCGGGCGGTGGGATTTGAGAAGGCCGCCCCGTTTCGCATATGGGCTTGTGAGCGGCGTGTTCGCAAGGTATTCATGGCCAGCTCTATATCGCCATCTTGATCCGAGTCATCATCGTCTGCTTCACCATCCTCATAAGGGGCTGCTGAGCTAGGAGGAACAGATGGCCTTCGACGCAAGCCACGGGAGGCATTCAAGACACGAGTATTGCCGGTTCGTGAAGGGGGTCGGATCGGGGCACTAGGCCGAGGACGATCTGCAGTAGGTGTTAGAGAACCGCCCATTCGGCTTCTGTCATTTGAGTTCGCAAGCGGTTCCCACCCAACGGTCGTTCTTCCTCCATCACTGTCATCTTCATCTTCTTCCCCCATTTCATCGTCTTCATCCCGCTGCAACATCCATCCCTCTTCTCTCAGCAAGGCTTGAGTGTCTTCGTCAAGCTCCTCTTCATTCGAAACATCAGTAGCTACTGACGAAGCTCTATCATGAGAGGATCTTGAACCATTTGCCCGATGTAGAGCACGAGTCTGGGCCGAATTCCTCACTCCCCTGCGAATAGGCCCTGCATCTTCCTCGTCCTCGTCTTCCTCCTCTTCAACGACGCTTGAGCGGTTAGACGACGTTTCAGACTCGACGATGCGGCGTCTTCTGGCATTTGTTTGTGCTCTGCTACCAGAAGGTTGAGGCATGGGACCAGGTGTGGATGATGCGTCGCTTGGTGAGCTGGCTGCTTGGACGCCACTATCGTCGATGAAGTCGTTCATAGAAGAATCTTCATCTAGTCCTTCTTCGTCTTCCTCTTCGACTGTGTCCATCTCATCACCGTATATGTCTGAGACTATACTTTGGGTGTAAGAGCGCCGACTGCCAGCTTCGCTATGCGTGATTGGCCGGCGTCGAGCAAAGGCGGCTGCGTGAGGTGGTATTCCAGCCTCCAGGAAACGGCGCATCATTACCGAGTCGTCAGGAGGGTATGCACCCCAATCTCCCATACCATCGTCGTAGTCGTCATATTCACCATTCTCAAAGTCCATCTCGGCGTCGATGTCTGTGTCGTGCTCTGACATCTCGTCCATGTCACTGAAACCTGTGAAGCTGTCGCCCCATGAGACTTCACCCGTCTCGTCAAACACCAGTCCACATTGAGTGCAGCCACCATCTTCCAGTTCCCAGGTGCAGACCGGACAGCGGTCAACACCGTCTTCTTGATCACGGACGACTTGCAGCGACGGGCCTCGTTGATGGTGGGCGAGCCTGAAGCAGCCCTTGAAAAGACCTCCAGTGCGGGGGTCTTCGTTGTCTTTGTCCTGCTGCACAGCGTCGGCCTCATCGCTCTGCCACTTTTTGTGTTCTTCGAGGCTCTCGCCTAGCGGGAGCAGCTCGGCACGGGATATAAAGAGGCTTGTCATGTCCCGTATCTGGAGTGCAGTGTTAGAGAGGGCGCACCATGGGCATACATGGCTGGACTTGACTCACTACATAGGCGGGGGCGGGAAGGTCCTTGACGACGATGCGGCAGTCGGGACATGTCTTGCGGGCCTTGTTGCTGACGAACCAGGTGCAGAGACACTGTGCATGTTAGCAATGGGCGGCCACAGAAGAGCGAGGGCTCTGCTTACTGTGTAGCAGTACGTGTGCCCGCACGATATGGTGAAGGGCTGGTAGAGCAGGCGGTCGCAGATCTTGCAGGTGAGGTGGTTGCGGAGGCCGTCAAACTCGGACTTGAGAGCCTTAAGTTGCTGTGGCGGGCGTTAGTACAGACGGTCGCGGGGTGAGGTTTGTGGGCAGAGCAGCGCACCTCTTCTGCCCTGCTCGGCTGGGGCGCCTCGTCCTTCTTCATCAGCATCTTCTGCTTGAGGCTGTCCTTGCTGGCAGCGCGTGTGGGCCGGTCGGCGTCGGCCAGCTTCGAGGCAGAGCGACTGGCGGTCGGAGTGCCGCCGCGCCCAGCCCGTGAAGTCGAGGACATGGCGGCCGACTGTGAGGGTGTGGCGGTATGTGAAGGTGTGGTGGCCGACGTGATGGACGACGACGAATTCTTAGGGCGAGCGGTGGGCGGGGTCGGCGACGCTCGATTGTCCATGGCGGCGGGCGATGGGTCTCTCTTTTCACGGACTTGGGCAGCCGGTAGGTGCTAAGATGGAGCATCTGCTCACATGGGACTTTGCCCTTGTAGAGAAGGACTAGGAAGTATGGCTGGCAGTGGTTATGCATGCAAGTGCGGGCCTGCTAGTCGAGGTATGCTGGCGCTCGGTCACCTCTGCCCTTGCTCCCCGTCCATTTGCCGCAGCAGCCGTTCACTTCCACCCTCACCTCGTTCCGTCTTTAGCGCCAGCCCCGAATCCCCGTCGTCAACCACCACCAACCATTTCCTCGAGCTATATCAATTCCATACCATGGCATTATCCTATTGGGCCGCCCCAGCCTGTGACGGGTCCTCAACACCAATGACGTGGGCACGCGACTCGTAACGTTGCCCTCGCCAGCGTCCCGTTTTGGCCCCGACCAAAGAACAAAAGAGTTATCAACAGAGCGCCGAGGGCGTACGACCGTTGTCGAATGGGACTGCCCCTTGGCCTGGAGCCCCGTTTCTTTCTACCCATGGCGGCGAGGAGCGCGAGCGTTGCACTTGCTATTTGCTTCGGCATCACTATCCTATCTTACAGCGCACTTTACACTTAAACCTTGCATAAATCTGCAATTCGCTACTGCCTGCACTACTAAAATATCACGCTCATCCATAGTGCTTTTTGGAACCCAGTCTCTTCTCTGACCAACAAATACAGAGGATACTGCAAGGCAACCTACAGTACTTTGCCGGACCGTGATCGATGGGAATCGAGTGGCCATGACTTGCCCTCGATTTGCAACTTGCAGTCACAAGTTTTGATCTGCAAGGTTGATCCTGCGACGAGTCAAGGCCGAGCTATCTTGTTGAGCAGCTCAACTACATGTTGAGACATACCTACTCTACGGTAAGTAAATGGACAAAACATAATTGCTTTTTTTCTGGAGCAAACTCCAAACAAGGTAGACAGAGTTAGTGTTGGATACACAGTCTTTTAAGTATAAGTTCTGTTGAATGTCGAGCTTCAGATCGCCATTCGTCGTGATACGAAGAGGCGCACAGTCCTCAGCCCAAGATGATCAGAGCCAGCCCATGCTAGCCATATTTACCACGAAATACCAGGCATCCGCTTGGACCAAACCCTTGCGATACTGTGGACAAGAGACTTGGCGACCAGAATCACAATCTCTATCTCTCTATCGTATTTCGCCACTTGCCTAACGCTGCGATAAAAGTGTTGCCTAGGTTTTATCTGGTGCCTGCAAAATTGGCGTACACGTGATAGTTCAGAGTACACAACACCAAAGACGGACTAAACACATTAGAGAAGAAGAAGAAATTAACAGAAGTCATTGAATTAAGATGCTTTGACGCTCGGGTTGGGTCCCGCTGTGTGACAGGGTAGTGCCCGTTGTCGTGCATGCACATGGGGTAGACCGTCTTATCGATAACATACCTCCGCAGCCTCATTCCCAATGGTCGCCGTCCGACTTCGTTTCCGCGCCATTCATCCCCACACGTACAAGCGACTCTGCACCTGACTGGCTTTGGACATCCGGAATTGCGCAGATCCACGATATTCTCAAGATGTCGGAGAAACCCACACCTTCGAAAGCGAACGAATGGTCCGGCGACAAAGCCACCAAGTTCGACAAGTACGCCACCCTGTTGATCGAGCTGCAGCCACATTGTGGGGAAGAAGAACAAGCAACTGATATATTCCTACAATAGCAAAGCATTCAGCGAGTATTACGATCCATGTCAGGAGGCGGCGGATAGAAGCATACGGTGTTTGAAGAGGAATGGCGGAGAGAGGGCTATGTGCTCGGACTTTTTCCAGTGAGTTGGAATATTTTATATGTAAAAAACGAGAGATACTGAGGTTTCGGCTACGGTTTGAACAGTTGCAATTGATGGGAACTGATACTGACGCGTATATGAACAGAGCATATCGGGATTGCAAAGAGCAATGGGTACGTTACCTCCGCCAACTGCGCACCACATACACTCCCACAACCATCCCTTCACAATTCGTATCGATATTAACAAATAGTCACTAATGTTTATATAGCAAGCTGCAAGGAAAGAAGCTAGAAAGAACAAGTCATGGTTTGGGTGAACTGAGGACACCGGAAGTTCGAACGTGAATAGCTGTACAACATCTCCTCTCTGCATAAGCACGGCGTTTGGGCACGGTATTTTATGGCAAAAATGGGTGATTGTAGTCCATAGATTGGTTGGCCAGTATGGATATCTAAACTGGTAGCTCAATGGTCTGCGAGACAGCCAGACGCTACCAGTCTGCATTGGTCAACAGACAAGGACAGACTAGCAGTCAATGTATACTAAGAATGGACTTTATGTGATTGCAAATACAGATTGAAAACTACTACATCCACCCATACATCCATCCAGAAGCTGTGTCCATCAAGCACATAGCACCGAGGTAGCCGCTGCTCCTTGATGAGGTCAGCTATCCAGGATCTCTTCATTTGGTCACGATCACGCCATCATCCATACATGCAGCTTATCCACCTGAAGCCCTCGAAGAGGCAAAGACGTGCCCGATCAATTGGTCATACTCGTCGTACTTGCCCTTGCATGATGCACGAGGCTGTGCACTGACGATCTCTACCCCACCCCACCACCCCACTAAAGCTACCCCTCCATTGTACCCTCTTTGCTCACTTCTACCAACCATCTTTCCTTCACCTCTCCTCTCGCTCCACTTATGAGATCTATCTTCAACGTTTCTTCCTTTAACCGTCTCACCACTCGAGCTTTCACCTCAACCACACGCGCAATGGGTGTCCAGAAGACCATCATCCAAGAGGGCAACGGCCCATCCCCTCAGAAGGGCGACACCGTTACCATGGAGTACACGGGCTGGCTGAAGGACGCCAGCTCTGACAAGGGCAAGCAATTTGACAGCACAACTGGCCGTGGTCCGTTCCAGACCCAGATCGGTGTCGGCCGTGTCATCAAAGGCTGGGATGAGGGTGTTGTGCAAATGAAGCTTGGCGAGAAGGCCAGGTTGGACATCACCAGCGACTTTGCTTACGGAAATCAGTGAGTGCTCTCGATGAAGAAAACTGTACACCCACAGATGCTGACGTATATATAGGTCATTCCCTGGTCTGATCCCTCCCAACTCTGACCTTATCTTGTAAGTCATTGCTCTCATACGCATGTACTTGGTGCACGATATTAATTTCTTTACAGCGAGGTCGAGCTTAAGAAGATCAACTAAGTCGCGGATAAAGGATAAGGATGATGGGAGGCGAACGCGGCAGTCGTATCCAGGCTGCAAGGAGATGGCCTATGGAGGAGTGGAAACTATACTGTAATCGAGAATTGAATCTTGAGAAGCAGGTTTGTCGCCGCGGCATCATGACTCCATATTCTTCTCCTCTCTCTCTACAATCAATCACCCTCCTTTTCAACGAACAAGTCATTGTTTCGTCCCATATTTCATCCCATGCGTAGCTGTGTCCAATACCTCCAAACACGCTTCTCTCTGAAGACTCAATCTCTTCAACAAGCTTTGTGATTTCTGTAATGGTCTACTCATCTAAACACCATATAGGAATAATGCGGTTTGGTAAGGATTGATTGCTTGTTTCGCCTGTCCTTGCGAGTCTGCAGTAGCCACCAAGAGGCAGGAGCACTGGCTACAATACGCAAACAGAATGAGAGTGAGATATGCGGTGATGAAACATAAGCTTTATTATAATTAGTTAGGACTTGTCCAAGTACAGGTTTGAACTAGAGCGAAGAGGCGCTGGCGGCTAGCAGGGAGCCGCGATCCTAAGTAGCACGAACAGCTCTGGACGTTGCATAAAAACAGGTGCCATTGTGCGAATAGTCTTACTAACTCACATCAATTATCGTGGCGCAATGCCATACCTTCAATGGACCAGTTTGGCAAACGCTCATCATGCACACTCCAGCCCCGCTCCATTGCAAGCCCCACCATAAGGCATTGGGCAATGCATGCAGTGACATCACGACTAATGAGATGAAAGCTGCTTTATGCGGCGCTTAGAGCTGCATGGAAAGGAACGATGGCGCAACTGGCTTTCCACTTAATCTAAATGATCCGGTATGCTCCTATTACCTCGAATCTTCTACTCTTCACGCACTGCCTTCCATAACACCAGCAATTGGCCATCAGTGACAGCATTGTTGAAGCATTTCTCTACCTTTGTTACCCCGCTATCCACCATGTCGGCAAGCACACTCGATATCAATTCGACTTTCGACCTGCCGAATTCGCAGTACAAGATTCCGAAAATCGGGTTTGGTGTCTACCTGTCACCTAAGGATTTATGCGTCAAGTCTTGCAAGAAAGCCTTTGAGGCAGGCTATCGACACATCGACACGGCGCAATACTATGCCAACGAAGAGCAGGTTGGACAGGCATTGGCTGAAAGTGGGCTTCCTCGCGAGGACATCTACATCACGTCCAAAATCATGAGTCCTGAAGAGGATGTCGAGTCGACATACAAAAAGGTTGTCGAGAGTGTTGAGAAGCTTGCTGGGAAAGATGGTTATGCGGATCTTTTCCTCATCCACACCCCGAGTGGAGGCAAAGAGGCAAGGAAGACAATGTGGCTGGCACTGAAGAAGGCCAAGGAGGAGGGAAAAGTACGAGACATTGGTGTCAGCAACTACGGTATTGGGCATATTGATGAGATTGCAACGATTGACAGCAAGGATGCTCTCCCTGCTGTGAACCAGATCGAGGTTTGTATTTGCCCCCCAATGTAACTACCCACATACCTGACCAATTACACCAGCTCCACCCCTGGTGCCAGCAGCGCGAAGTTGTCGACTACTGCAAAAAACGCAACATCGTAGTCGAAGCCTACTGCCCCATTGTCCGCAACGAAAAGGCAAACGACGCGACACTCGGCGCTATCGCTAAGAAACACAACAAGGAACCCAACCAAATCCTCATCCGATGGAGTCTACAAAAGGGATTCGTCCCGCTGCCCAAGAGTGACAATCCTTCGAGGATTGTCGGCAACGCTGATATATACGATTTTGAGCTAGACAAGGATGACATGGCTACGCTGGATGGGTTGGATCAAGGCGCAAAGGGCGCGATTGTCCAGGCTGTTAGCAATTCTTAGAGTAAAAAGATTTTTTCTACAGAACCCAGGCAATTTGAAGCTATATCAATCCTCCAGGAATGACGAGCTTGGTTTTTCAAGGGCCGTGTTTTTTTTTGGGGGGGGGCATGGCGATCATCCATCTGGTCGATTCAACGTACGGGGTTAGCTAGCTTTTCAGAGCAGCAATTCCAACACCACTGTAAGAATGTTTGTTTAGCTATGGGGAATTTTTTTTGAAAGAAACATGATTTGGAAGCTACGGACCGAGTAATGTCGGACAGGCAGGGGCTTGAAGCAAGATACGCGTCTGTTCTCGCAGTACCCCACCAAGCCCACTTATGTGTTCTGTCAACCTCACCACTTCGATCAGCATGAAAATCTTGTAGTTGAGGTTTGAACACAGTAGGGGTTTACTGATTGTTTCATGTCAGATTCTAATATATACACGGCTATTGAGGTCGGTTTCGCTCTGCAGCCTCTATTTGCATGCACGTTATTTATTGAATAATTTTGCAAACTGCCATCGGTTTTGTAGTGTAGCGGTTATCACTCCGGATTCTGATTTAGGCGTCAGAGTCTTCCGGCAACCCCGGTTCGATTCCGGGCAAGACCTCACCGTCTTATTTTTTTCTTATTTTTGCTTTTCTCAACATCCTCTTTTTAATTATCCTATATTGTACGCTTATGCACCGGGGAGGGAAAGGATACAGTTGTTCCTTTTTGTAAGTTTGAAATTTTTTGTTGCAGTGTTTTTGCCGTTTGTGACGCGGCTTGATATGGTAGAGTTACGTATTACTATATAGGACCCCTATATCTAAGTGAAAGCGTACTTGAGAAGAATAGGAGGAAGAGGAGTAAAAAAGGGAGGTTCGCAAGGCTGCGCAAATGCCCGAATGGGAAGGGCGACATGCCGCCTGGTACCACAGAGGAGCACCGCAAAACACAAGAAGGAAGGAGAAGTGGGTGTAAGTAAATGTAAGGCGCCATGTCGCTAAACGCTGGGAAAAAAGGAGAAGACGGTTGTGCAAAAGAAAAGACGGCGAAGAAAAAAGAAAATGCGTCGGGGGGGTATTACATCTATCAACAAAAGAACTTGTAGACCTTCTTCCACCTAGGCCACTTCTTCTTTTCTTCACGCTCTTCCTCGATCAGAGCCTGGATGTTGAGTTCCCTGATACCCGTCACGAGATCCATATTGTGTGAGCGAACGACCGAAGTACGGAACCAGAACTTGTAGGGAAAGTAAAAAGCCAGTGTGACGGGAAGAGCGAGATAGACGCTGAAGAAGCGTTGGAGGCGCTGAGAGGTAGATAGAACGGCCATGTCGATTGGAGCGACGGAGACGTAGAATTGGGCGACAAGGACGAGGATGTTGAGGCCGAAGCCGATGTAGGAGCCGATGAGGCCGGGTTGCGAGCGGAAGGCGAGTTCGCTGAGGCTGTGGCCTTGGACTTTCCAGCCCTGGCGGAAGCGGATGTGTGCGAGGCAGATGGAGGCCCATGTGAAGACGGCGGAGAGAGCGGATAGGGCGAGGAGCCAGTTGAAGGCTGCATCTTGGAGGCGGCGCTCTGCTCCGGCGAGGAAGGCAAGGAGGCCGAGGGAAGAGGCGAAGGCGATGGAGACGAGAGGGCGGCCTTGGCGGTCGATGTACGCGAAGATTCTGGGGGCTTGGTTCTGTTCGGCCAGCGCTGCGAGTGTGCGTGAGGAACCATAGATGGACGAGTTGCCGACGGAGAGGACAGCAATCATGATGACGGCGTTGAAGACGGAGGGCAAGCCTTCGATGCCGGCATTCTGAATGGCAATGACGAATGGAGAGGCTACGGCGTCGACATTATTCTTGTCCTGGAGGAGGCGTGGGTTGTTGTATGGCACGAGCAGACCGACGACAGTGAGCGAGACAATGTAGAAGAGGGAGATTCGCCAAAAGACTTGCTTGACGGCCGTGGGAAGCGACTTGCGTGGATTGGCTGTTTCAGCAGCAGCAAGACCAACGAGCTCAGTGCCGGAAAAGGCGAAGGCGGCGTTGACGAAGACGCTGCAGAGACCTTTGAAGCCGTTGTTGAAGGGTCCTGGATCGTGCCAGTACTTTCCTCCAATGTAACCGCCGTCTGGACCGCCGCCAATGTTGATGATGATTCCGAGGATGATGAAGCCAATGACTGCGGTGATTTTGACGATAGCAAAAACGAACTCGGCCTCTCCGTATCCCTTGATACCAAACAGATTAATGACAACAATCAGGACCAAGAAGATGGCGACCCACGCATTGTTGTTGACCGCATCGCCGTTCCAATACTCAATAGTGAAGGTGGCAGCGACAATCTCGAGCGGGAGCACAACAAGCCATTGCAGAGCGTAGTTCCAACCCATGGCAAAGCCCCAAGCGGGATCCAGGAAGCGTGTCGAGTATGCGGAAAAGGAACCAGCAACCGGAAAGAGGACGGCCATTTCACCCAGTGCGTGGACGGTGGTGTAGAGCATGATACCGACGAGACAGTAGCATATGACGAGCGCCGCTGGACCACCATTTGCTAGTGCCTGACCAGAGCCGACAAATAAACCGGTACCTTTTTCGCAAGTTTGTGATCAGCGGACGGACGAGGTGGTTGACTGGGAGAAGAAGGCGTGCTTACCAATGGAACCTCCGATGGCTATCATCTGCAAGTGGCGACCCTTGAGCCTCCGAGCAAGCGGCGAGTTTGCAGTATTAGTTGCAGCAGCCTCTGGATCAAACATGTTGCTATCAGCACCGACGGTCGTCTTTGGCGTCATGGTCATGGCGAAGTTGGGATCCCGCTTGAAGCTGTCGAGCATGCGGCGGCCGAGGCCTTCATTGTAGCGAGAGGACTCGCCATAGTAGTCGGATCCCTGCGAGGCTCTCCCAAAGCTCTTTTCGGTCCCGTACATGTCGTCGTCCATGGTCATCGGGGGTCGGGCAAGGCAGCAGGGCGCCAGACAGCAGGGCACAGTGCAGCCAGGCACGCGACACGAGGCAGAACAGGCAGCGCAAAAGAGGGACGGGTGAGAGGCGATTCTGCACGCTGGTCGGTGTTGGTGCAAGTTGCGGAGACTGAGATGGACTGATTGCTTTTTTTTTGCCCCGGACGAGCGGGCGCAGGGACCGGGTTATTACTTATGAGTGCAGGCAGTGGTGCTGACGGGCAAGGCAGCTTTGAGCGTACCGGTTACTAACTGGATATGTCGGTAGGAGTGTACATGGCACACTAGACATGTCAGTCCGGGGCCAAGGGTCAAGGATGATCGAGGCAGGCCCGGATTGCTGGGAAGGGCTGGATATGGATAGACCAGGTAGTGGGGGTGCCGTGTCCTATCCCGGCCTCGACACCATCCATTCATGCAAGTGGGCCGGGGGGAGGGCAATTCACATCACCGCGCATCGCCGTCTGTACGTACTGTGTGGATGGTTGTACTGAGTATCCATGTGCGTAGTATGTATACATATGATATCACATCCAACCTCGTGTTCTCTGTTAGTGTCTCTACTTTTCTTCTTCTTCTTCTTCTTCTTCTTCTTCTTCTTCTTCTTCTTCTTCTTCTTCTTCTTCTTCTTCTTCTTCGTATCCCTCCTCTCTTGATGCTGCAGTCACCTGCCCGCTGTTTAGCCTTGAGCGAGCCAGCCGTGCTTGGCTCCGTCGCCTCCACTAACCTCCAGCCGTTCGAGCGGATGGTGCCAAAAACAGCCAATCTCGGCCCCCTAGCTGGATTCTCTTATTGCTCCAGATTTGCGGCTCGCGTGGCCGCCGGCGCTACCAGACGGCCTCGGTATCTGCGTCTGTGTCCATGCTACCGGCCGCCCTTATCGCCATGTGCTCGTGGGACGGTCGAGTCACGGCTGGGTGGGTGGCTTGCCCCTCACCTCCCAACCAACACCCACACCAACTGACTTGGACAGCCACCATCCATCGCCAAAGTGCATCCGTCCAGCTTTCCAGAACCCGTCCTACCCGGTTCACCATGGATGCATGCACATGCTCCTTTGCAGCGCGTCGTGGTGGGACGGCTAAAACCACATTGCGTCTTACGCACTCAGCCGTGGTCCTTGACAGCCGCCATCACATGCAGGTACGGTCCACAATTCGTCGGTAGCTGCTTCATCCCTCTCCCGCTTCATAAAACCATCCTCGGTCTGTCCAACACCACGCCACAATAAAACGTGCTTCGCCTTACCTCAGCATACATACTCACAATTCGTCCGACAACGGCCCGTCTCCAACCACCACCACCACCACCACCACCACCACCCTCCTCCCTGCCAGCCCCGCATAACCTCGTCTGCCATCAAACACAACTTCGCTCATCTCAACCCAGAACACACACTCTCACCCAAGGCCAATCGTGATTTCCATCCTTTGCCCCCTCCATTTTCTCTCGTATCCAGCCCAAGCACTAACTGTCTCACCATCCACCACGGGCCTAGCCACCATCTCTTTCGTCTCTGCCATTTCGCTTACAGAAACAAGAACACGAGAGAGACAGATGTCAGTCTTCCCATTGCTATCGCAATGCCCGCGTACGGGACGTTGCTCGGCAAACGGCATGAATCACACGCCAACCAGTTTAGGCATGCCTTCCCATGCCGGTTAGGTCAGTGGCACGCCCAATTGATAAGGCCAGCCACCACCGGGCAGCCCTCCATGCATTCTCATCGTAACCTCTCTACTGCGTCCCGGCCCAAATAGCTAATCCCATTACGTGCTTCTGCAACCCGGACAAAAACAATCTCATGCACATGTGAGAAACTTGGTTCGTATATACGTACTCTTCGTGTTCCCACCTCCACTGAACAAGTTCGTCCCGAAAATGATCGACAGATTACCATCCCATAACCTTGCCCTCTTTTTATGTAATTCTGCAGCCGACGCCGCCTTTCCAAGGGCAAAAATAAAAATAAAAATCTTACCCCAGAACCTATTATGCTTATGCACTGCACATGCAGGTTCAAGTCGCCGTTCTCTGACGCAAGTGGCGAGATCGGCGGCTCACCACGCTTTCTATATGCATACGTACCATTGCCAATAACGCGTCTTGCCTGACCTCATTAAACTCTACTCTTGTTGAACAAAACATAATCACAATGGACAAATACACACGCACGCACACATACACATTATCCCATATTATTGATCTCCATCATATACTTCGATTCCCCCAACCCCCGTAGTTCTTATGTCGATCCTTCCTACAACGTCCCTGCGCGATATGTGTCCCAGGTTCCAGGAGCGGCAGCGAGACAGAGAACCAAAAAAGGCGTTTCTGCGGCGCGTGCACGCGCACTACCCACGCACGTGTGCTGCCCATCTTGTAAACACTGAGTCCGTTTTTTTTTCGTTCCTTTTTACCTGAGAGCCATTTTTGTTTTTTTGAGTAACGGTCGCTAGCCATATGATTGGTTTCCCCGGCGGGGGGGGGGCGGGTTTGGGTACCAAACTCGTTTTCTACTACTAACACGTATTTGCTTTTTTCCCTATTCCAATCCAAGTGAACTATGTAGGTATCGCAATGCTCGTTTAGTTGGGAGAGCAGTCACGTGTCGAACTTTTCTTTCTTCCTTCTCTCTTATCCCTCTCATACCCATCTCCCAATGTTGCATGTAGTCATCACACCGCATACATTGCGAAACCCCCAACCCCCCTACCCCCATGGTCCAGTCACATAACATGGTTGGCAACATTTTGCTTGCTTACACTGAGCCAAAGGCAATCGTCCACACTTATCCTAGGAACTTTTTTTTTGAGTTTGTTTGCTTGATTTTCCCCTTTTCAACACACCCCTGATTATTATAATTATTATTTTTCAGTAAATTCAATAAAAATACGATGCTGTTGTACACCGTGACACAAAAACCCTATTGATTACATCGATGCAGCATTTTCCTCTTTTGAAAAAGGGATACGTGATGACTTTCGGGTCTTTATCCACCTCGAGTTCACCGCTTCTTTTTGCTTGCGTACCCCCGGTGTGTGTACATGTGTGACAAGGCTAGAGACTAGGTTAGGGTAAGTAGCTGATGATGGCCGATTGACAGCCTTTTATGTATCGATCCTGGGAGATTGGGTTCGGGAGGTTCCGGGTATTACCTCATCGGCGAGTTACGTTGTCAGCACTACGTTTGTCGATCTTCGTGATGACATTCGTTTGCGAGGGGAGATGAGAGAGAGAATAAAAGTACCAAAAGTATCAATTTTTTGCGCAGATTAGAGAAAAAAAGGGGGGAACCTATAAACGCCAAAGGGTATGCTTGTATGAGTGTGACGATGCCAATGCAAAACGAGAGAGAAAGGAAAGAAGATGGCTTACTACATTGGCATAGAACACCCGAGGGATATAAGAAGAGTAAATAAAGGAAAGAAAGACATATGCGGGGATCGGGGAATGATGCCATGACAAAGATAAGAAAAAAAGGGTAGAGAAATAAAGGAAAAAAAAATCAACATCTGCAACAACAAGCCCACAATCGAACAATTGTCTAATCCGACCAACTCAAACACACAGACAAGAAAGGAAGAAAGAAGAAGAAGAAAGAAAACTCCAGCAACAAGGACAACTTTTACCTTCAAATCCCCTCACCTCAAGCATCCCCCCCAACCTTCTCCTTCTCTTTCTCCTTCTCCACTTCAACTTCCTTGTCCTCCTTCATCGGCGGCGTAAGAGGCGGTCCCAAAACCTCCTCTACAAACTCGCCCTCACCCAAGCGACCCCCAAACGTTTCCACCTCCTCAATCTCCTCTTCTTCCTCCTCATCTTCCTCGGTAATACCCAGAATCTCTCCACTGCGTCTACCCTGCGAACTCGTGCCACGGCTTCCCGAGCCCCCTTCGCCGCTTCTGCTGCGCCACCCGCCGCCTCCCGAGCTGCCATTGCCAACGCCAGTGTTAACGTTGAGCATGGGGCCTTTGAAGACGCTGCGTTTGCGCTTGGCGAAGACGAGACCGGGGGATTGGGGTGGCATTGCGTGGCCGTTTCCAAATGCGGCGCTGGATTCGCTGAGGCCGGGTGGGTATCCGGAGCGGACGACGCGGATGTTCGAAGGGAAAGAGGATGATGTAGGTGTGGCGGGTAGGACTTTGATGCTGTTGTGCGGCGATTTGGAGGGTTTGTGCGAGTGACCGGATGTTGAGACGGCGGGGGAGGCGAGCGAAGCCGAGGATGTTGAAGAGGCTTTGCTGTGAGAGTGGTGGTGGTGTGGCATGCTGCGGATCGAAGACACGGATGATGATGTTGACTTGCGCCCTCGGAGACCACCAGACGACCGGCGGTATGACGACCGTGGTGTCAATGGAGCTGGAGATGCTGATAGTCGTCTCACAGAGCCTGAGCCGTGTGTAGAGGTCCGCGGTCTGGTTGAAACCGGGGCCATTGGCGGTGACTTTGGGTTCATGTAAATAGATGAGCGGTTGGCTGTGTTAAGCCTTCGTCTCCCACCGTCTGGGGACTTATTTTCAGGCAATTTCGGTGACTGCACACTGCTAGCTTTCGAGTTCGGTGACCGTGCGCGCTTCGATGTCTCTTTTATCCAATTCCGGAGGGATAGCAGGTGGCCAATGATGGGCTGCTTCCGACGCGGTTTGGGTACAAATCCGTTTGGTGAAAGGAGATCGGGATTGGAGACAACTTGCAGCATGCTACTACGTGATCTCCGTCTATCGATATCTTTCGCAGGAAGTGGTGGCCGTGACGCAGAGTGGGATTTGCGTCCTCGAGGAGGGTCAATTGGAGGTAGGGGCTTGTCGTCAATTGTGAGATTGGGAGAAGTGAGCGATTCCGGGAGACGCGGTAATTCTGGAGCACCTTGTCAAAGTTAGCGTCATTCCTCGATTGAGAAAACCACTTGACTCACCATGTAAACTGCTGCGGTTCGCCGTTCTACCACGACTTTTTGGTGTCTGAGGTAGGTGGTACCCTTCTTCGTCCGTTTCCCTAATGGTAGGCGCAAGCTTGTCGAGACGACTACTTGCAGCACTCAACCGCCGAAGACTCTTCGCTTCTGCCTCCTTTTCTTTTCGTTTCCGCTCTCTCCTCCTGGCTTTTCGTTCTTCCTTCTCGAGCAACAATGCCCACCAACCAGCGAGAGAGTCACATCTTTGTGCCAATACATTCTCAATCACCATGTCAATGTCGACTCCGGCAGCACGCATACGCTGCAAAACCTCCTTCTCTAGCTCGGTGGAAAAGGGAGCCGGCTGTTGCAGCTTTAGTGTCTCCTGCTGGCGCGGCGCGTGTTCCGACAACCAAGGGTTTTGGAGTATGTCGGCTAAGGTAGGACGTAGAATCGGCCTTTTTGAAAGCAACGACTGGCACAACTCTTTTGCCTGCGGGGGAAAGGAGTCTGGAAATTTTGGCTCCTCTTTCAAAATCCTTGTCTTGGTAACCATCTCATCGTCGTCATCAAAAGGCAGCTCGCCCACCAACAGGGCGTAGAGAATGATGCCCAAACTCCAAACGTCTACTTTTTCACCAGCATACTTTTCGCCCTTGAGCATTTCCGGGGCGCTGTAGCATATTGTCCCGCACCATGTCTGTAGATAGTTGGACTTGCCCTCGTACTCGCGGGTGAAGCCAAAGTCGACCAGCTTGACATCGCCATGTTTATCCAGGAGGATGTTCTCGAGCTTGAGATCGCGGTGGACGCACGACTTGTTGTGGACATAGGTGACGGCGCCGACGAGCTGAGTGAAGATGCGCTGGACTTTGGCGGGCTCGAGAGCGCCCTTGGCCAGGAGGTAGTTGTATAGTTCATCGCCGGGACAGTATTCGAGCACCAGCCAGACCATCTGCTCCGTGACTATGACCTCGTACAGTCGAGCAATGTGGGGGTGTATGAATTGGCGATGGTGGTGGATTTCACGCGCGAGGTTAGCATCGTCCTTTCTCGCGCTCTTGAGCACGACCTGTGTGGTGGTCAGCGTTGTGGTGTCTTGATTGCGACCATGCTCCGACGACGCACTCTGGAGCCATTGCTGAGCTTGTGTGAGGCCAAGTAGACTTTTCCAAAGCTGCCTTTGCCTATCAGTCTGCCGACGGTATAATTGCCGACGGTCTTGAGGTCGGTGGCTGCGAATTCACTGTTGGGGGTGTCAGGACACGGGTGCATGTGAAGGACGCGCCGGGAGCGCGCGCATGGTGTGGCAACGAGGGCTTACTCGAGTAGCTGTTTATATGAGTTTGCAAGCTGCTGTTCACGAGGAGTCAGCGACGGTAAGTCTCTCCATCTCTTTGAGTCTTGCACGCTCTCATCTCCATGGCCCAATTTGCGCTCGTGAGATTTGCTTGTTGCGGGCGCACAGGCGTTTGGCTGGGGCGGCAAGGGACGGATGAGAGTAAGACGAGGAGCAGACATACCTTCTTCCTCTGGGCCTGAATCTCAGCCTGGGCTCTGAGATTTGACTGCATGGAATGATGCGCCGCTGCTCCGTGGAATCGACTGCGCAACCAGCGTCATCTATGGGCAGGCAGAAGTGTGGACTGGCGCGCGCCGCGGACGGGGACGAGGGATGAGACGGCGATGCGGTAGAGGCCGTTGGTAGCGAGTGGAGACGGGCGGTCGGACGGCAAATGCCAGGGGCCTGGGAGGGTCGACGAAGGCAGAGATAAAGATGTCAGGTCTGGCCGGGCCGTAAATAGTAGTAAACTATGTACAGTATTAGTTGTGAATATCGCGGAGGGGAATCCAACGGCCGCCGTCAGCTCTCTCCTGAGCTTGGTCACGACTGGTGCTGCCATGTGTTCGGGCAGCACGATCCTGGCCGCAGATCTCCGAGATGCCGCTCGCCTGCACCCCTTGGACATGCTCATGCTCATGCTTACACTGCGACAGCAGCAGGGCCAGAGACATGGTGTGCTTGCTCATCCGACACGCCCAAAATAAAACAAAAAGCATGTATGGTTTGAAGGAAGGGTTTCAGCACTACTGGCCCTGGAGCGGGCGTGCACGGCGAGCCTCTTGACCTCGACGGTTGCACTGGCACAACAAATTAATATAATATCACACTACCCGTCCCACGAACCGAAACAACGAACAAGCAGCTCAGGGCGGATGCAGCCCTACCGAAACACAAACAGCACAGACATGTCCAAGCCCAGCAACTCAAAACAAACTTAAACTCCCGCACCCTGTCCTTACTACAGTTTGCTCCTAACTCCCGCCGCTCCTCCTATGTACGTTTGGCCCAATCTCAGCATGTCGACTGCCTCTTGCACCATCTCGTCGACAATCTGCTTTGCGGGCTTGATGTCGTCAATCACGCCCGCGACCTGTCCCATCAGGAACGGGATGTCCACGTCCTTGCCATCGTCCATGTCCTTGGCAATGGGCACAATGCCCGCCTCAGTCAACTTCTTGATCTCGTCCTCCCTCTGATGCCATTCCTTGATGTAGTCGTTGTACCTGACCCGCAGAGGGCGGCCGCTGACAACCAGCGTGCGACCCGTGTCTGTGAAGTCGGCCGTGACGACGTTCTCCTTGTGCATCTTAGAGCAGCCTGCCTCGGTTGAGGCGACAAAGCGCGTGCCCACCCATACGCCCTGCGCGCCTTGCATCAGACTGCTGGCTAGACTGCGGCCGTTGTAGATGCCTCCCGCAGCCACCACCATAGCCGGCTCGCCTGTCAACGGGCTCTTGTACTTGCGCGCAACGTCCACAACGGCCGGTATCAGGATGCTGTTTGCAATGTCGCCAGTGTGCCCACCGCCCTCTCCGCCCTGGGCGCATACAATGTCCACGCCAGCGTCCAGCGCCTTTTTCGCGTGCTTGGGGTGTCCAACCATGTTCATAATCAAGATGCCCGCCTCATGGAGCCTCTTGATTGTGCGCGCAGGAGGCACACCTACGGCGCTCACAAACAGCTTTGCTCCGTTCTTGATGGTCACCTCGATAAGCTCGTCCAGCTGGCCATGCGTGTAGTCGTGGTTCGTCTTGCGCGCGCTACCGCCTACCTGGGGCAGGGCAAGATCGACACCAAAGGGGAGATTCTGGTCATTAAGGTTGGACTTGAGGTCGTCGATGATGGACTGGAGCTGGGCAGGCGTGTAGCCCAGACCGCCAATGACACCAAGACCACCAGCATTAGACACGGCAGCTGCGAGAGGACCTCCAGAGGTTCTCGCCATGCCGGCTAGAATGATGGGGTACTGGATGCCCAGTAGCTGGGACAGGGGCGTCTGCAATACTGGTGGCGCCATGCTGGTGAAAGGGAGAGAGTTCTGTGTGGCGCCATGACGGGTCCGGGGAAGTGGATGCTAAATAGCGCGCCTCCTGCTTCATGTCTCCACATGTTTTCAGGGCCCGGGTATCCGCCGGTAATGGGCATTGAGGTTGGCGAGTTGCGATGGCCATGCCTCGGTTCATGCTCGTGTTGCTTCCCCGCAAGACCCTGTCGCCGCACTCGGCCAATCACCATCCTCCGACTACTCGTCCTCTACACACTTCACGACGCTAGGCAGACAACCAAGAAGAGCGGTTTGGACTGCTTGTGGAGTTTTAGAAGCTTTCCTGCTGTGCCCATGGTAGCCTCTTGTAGGAATTGAAGAACGGACACCAACCCGTCATGGCTGCACGCCTCCAATCCTCCAACCCAATCCTCTGAGTTTCCTCCTACTCAATCTGACGAGGGGCGTACGTATCCCCGCTTATTGCATGTTTACCTCAGCATTAGAAATACTAGTTACAACGAGACACGCACGTGTCCAGCGACCAATAGCATACTCCCTATAGTATCAGAAAGCAGAAAGAGCTATTTACTCGTTTCACCCCACCTGTCCCTCCGCGGCTCAACACCACTCGCCACCCAGACTCCCCTTCAAGATAGGAATATTGCCCAAAGCCAAATACACTATTGACAATAGTCATGCAGCTGATGTCTACTAACAGAATCCCACCTATATATATATATCGTACAACCATGTTGCCTCCATGTCGGGCGGAGAATCCAGCAAGTCATCATGTTCGCCTCAATCAATATCGCGACCGCAATCGCAGTCATTGTTTCCACGGCCAGTGCCGCACTCTACTATCCAGATGTCCAGACACATCTCCTTGAGCACATTCTTGTCGACAATTGGGGCGCCTACGCATCCAACTTTTCTTCTGCAATCACGCCCTGTGACCGCTATGTGACGCAGACGGGGAATGCGGCACTAACCAGTGGCCGCACGACGGCAGCCCAATGGATGCGTGTTCTTTTCCACGACTTCATAACGGCCAATGTGAGCGCAGGTACAGGTGGAGTGGATGCAAGCATTGGGTTTGAGACGGCGAGGGAAGAGAACAAGGGGAGTGCATTCAATGACAGTTTTACTTTTTGGAGACCCTATGTCAACGGCGCTGTTTCCAGTATGTGTTTCGGTACTTGAGTTTACTCCCATCTTCTTGTCTGACCAGAAACCTAGTGGCTGATCTAATTGCAATTGGAACCGTCATGTCGAACAACCTATGTGGAGGCAACAACATGCCCTATCGCCCCGGGCGCATTGACGCTCTCTCTGCGGGCTCCACAACAGGCGTCCCAGCACCAGAAACGAATCTCGAAGAAACCCTCGTCTTCTTCGAGCGCGCCGGCTTCGAAAAAGTGGAAGATGCCATTGGCCTGACGGCCTGCGGACATACCATGGGTTCGGTGCACCACGGCGGCTTCCCCGAAGTCGTAGACGAAACATTTGTCACGCCAAATAACACCAACGGCGGCAGCAACTTCGACACGACGCGCGGTGTCTTTGATCCCAACATTTTGGGGGAATATGTGCATTGGACGGGCAATAAAGGTGGTCCGTTGGTGACTTCGCACAATGAGACTATGAACTCTGACCTTCGGCTCTATGAGAGCGACGGTAACGTCACCATGCGAGCACTGCTTGCACAGGGACCCGCGTTTCTAGATACCTGTGTCGAGCTCATGCGCCGCGCCATCGATACCGTGCCATCCCACGTGCAGCTCGGTGACGTCGTCACGGCAATCCCTGCCAAGCCGATTAACGTTACGTATGATTACTCCAAGATCGATGGCAAGTTGGTGCTTTCGGGTAAGATTAGAGTGCTGACTGCAGCGGAACACGGAAGTCAAAATTCAATTACACTTCGCATGGGCCAAGATGAGACGAACATTGCACTTGTCGCCGAAGCCGAGACTGGGCAGTCTGTTTTTGGTCGCGGTGCTGCTGGATATGGGACCACGACTTATTTCCCCTTTTCAGTATCTGGACCCTCGATCCGAAATGCAACTTCCTTTTCTGTGAGTGGTGCAGGTATCCAACAAGACTTTCGGATTAGCAACCAGATATTCGTGGTGCAGAGTTTAACAGCTCTGGACGGCAAGGCTGTCAATACTACTGTCGCTGTATCGGCGCCTAACTCTTGCTCGGATATTCATGTGCGTATCGCTGCACCTTTTACACAGCCCGGGACATTGGCACCGAAGATTAGCGAGAAGGATATCATAGTGAGCGCCTTGCCCGAAACTCCGGACGGTTATACACTGTGTGGTGGCAACATTGTTCTGGACGCCGTGCCAACTGGCTTACTCACTATAAAGGCACTACAAGGAGGAACCCTCGTTGATACACTGTTGGTAGACGGGGGGAAAGCAGGCTGGTGAAGTCTGAAGAATCGAATTTTGTTCAGTTTTTTTCTTCACCATGTGTCTGGCAACATGTGACTAGAAGAACAGTGCCTTTGGAGCTGGCAATAGACTCACACCCTGCCCCATAGCCAGCATACTGCACAACTTCATCCACCTGGTCGTAACCAGCACAACCGCACACACAATCATAATAATGGCAGCAAGATACCAAACACAGAAATAAGTTACACAAGACCCAGACTTACACCAACCTCTGCCTTCATAGGCGACATATCCGTAATGCCAAGTCCAAGAATAATGTCGACACTTCCATCCAAGAACCCATAGACATCACAAACAGGCAACACCGCTATTGGTAGTTTTGCCCAAGCAAAAACATGCATACTGTGCTTCTGCACACGCCCTACTCAGCAGTAAAACGGGCCTCCAACGCTGCCGTATAATAAATCCCGTTAGCAACTAGATGACTACTCTAACCCCAACCCCCCCGAGCTCAACACTCTTGAAAAGAAGATAAAATATACTCTCTGTTTCCGTATCGCCAATCAGCTCCCCGGTGACCCATCCTCTTCATTTCTCCTTAACCGTTGTAAGATCTACAATCCAGAAAAGCAGCGCTGACGTCTGCTTTGTATACTCGTGTATATAGACTGTTTGTGAAGAAGAAAAACGGAGGTAGTAGGAGCATTGCGACTAGAGATTTTTTTTTACTATGTAGTAAGCAAAGGTTGAATATTTCAAGGACTCACTGTTCCGAGGAAAGAAAAGGGCGGTTATATGCAGAGTGTATAGTAATATCTTCTCCCTAGACTTGTAATTCATGTGTTTAGATCTACTTCGAGATAGTGTAGATACTGTACCGTAGCTTCATCTGTTTTAAGTCATAAAATTAGAACGAAAAAGAACAAGGACACAGTAGGGTTTCTGAAAGCTGGTCAAACGCAGGTACGTTATTTCTAACTTGTCCTAACCAACCCCGCCGCGTTTTTGTATTGGGTTAGGCAAAATACCAAGTATTTTCTACACTGAAGTAATGGGGGGGAACTGAAAAAAATACCGCAACGATAAAACCCCCTCCTTTCCGTTTTCCGTTTTAATCCAATCCACTGGTGTCCTAAAGACAATGCATAGTAACAATAGCAATAACAACAACAACCCGCCAGATTGTCGTCTTCCTATCCCTCAAAATCTAGCAAACTCACTTCTTCATGTGACCTGCCCAGCGTCTCTGTCTAGTTCTCGTACCACGCTCGGCCAGTACGTCTTGAAGGACATCACGAACGGAATGTGCTATCCGATCCATATCACCATCACTCAAAGGGCGGCAGTTGCGAGCAATTAGATCCGAGAACGACATCTTGGACGCGTTGCGGGCCGAATTTGGGGGTGTAGCAAGTGCAGACTGTGCAGAAGAAGACGATGGAACAACATGAGAGACTGACATTTGCTATTAGCGTTTGACTCCATTCATTTGCCCATTGACCTGTTTGTGCCCATTGACTTTACCCTGCGTGCCTGGCTGCGGTTGCGGTGGGGGCGGCGGTGGCACGGGTCCAAAGGGTCGACGTTCAGGTGCGGGTTCAACGCCGTCTTCCTCGGTGTCGTCGTCGTACTCTGCGCTATCTTCATCTTCATACTCGTACTCACTCTCCGTCACCTCTTCGTCTTCCTCCTCGTGCTCCTCGTGCTCCAGCTCGTGCATGGGTACTTGTCCACGACCCTGTGCTTGCATGCCGCGGCACAGCGTCTCTAATCGGGCAATCTTCTTGCGCTGCTCCTCGGCCTCCCTCGTCTTCTTGGCAAGCTCCTCCTGCATCTTTTGGCGCTCCTCAACCATTTCACCAATATTTCGATTGGTAATGTCCTTGTGGCGCTGCAGATTTTGGTTTTCCTTTTCGAGGCGCTTCGTCTTCTTGGACATTTCTTCCATTTCTTTGCGGAACGTGAGAAAGAGGTCGTTGGAGTTGTTGAGGGTTTCCTCAACCTGCATCTGGTCAGTATTAACCATGATGATACAGACCAGCTAGGGGTGGAAGGCTAGACGTACCTGTTTGAACTTTTCGACATAAATGTTGAGCTGGGTGCGGAGTTCTGTTTCGGTTTGTGAGAAGGTCGAGACCTGGCGGGTCAATTGATGCGACTTTGACGATTCGGCTTCTTGCTGCTTGCGCTGCTGCTCGAGGCGAGCAGAATGATACTGTATTTCTAGCTCCTTGAGCCGAAGCATGGAGTGGTACTGCAGCTCGCGCAGTTCGTATTGGTCAATAAATGACTTGAATTTTTGGCGAAATCTAAACGTCTTAGCTAATGCAACACATATACGAATACCAGACTTACAGCTCGTCTAACTCTTGCTCGGCTTGATTCTGCGGCTCTGGCCCATTTGCAGCGGCTATACAGTCGTCGACGTCGTTGACAAGATGCTCGAGGCGCTCGTGGAGTTCCTGGCGGGCGGCCGACTCGCTGGTCTCGAGTTTGTGCAGTTCATCTTTTAACTTCTTGTTCTCTTTTGCAAAGTCACGCGACAGCTTGTCGAGCTTGTCCTTCATGGTGGTGACCTTGTTAAGCTCCGAGCGCTGGGCGTCCTTTTCTTTTTGCAGCTGGTCGCCGCGCTTCTTTGCCTTTTGGTGTTCGCGCTCGGTGCGCTTCATGTCGGACAACAGCTCGGTGTATCGCTTCTGGACGACCTCGAGGCGAGAGAGGGGGCCGTCCATGTTGGAGAGGAGCGAGGAGAGTTCACGGTTTGCTTTCTTAACTTCGCGTTCTGTCCATGCCGTGGTCAGCCAGCGATTTATTTTTATATGAGAGGGCCGTGGGCCGTGGTGATGGCGATGGAATTGCACATGTGGTGTACGCCACCTCGAGCATCCCCGCCCCCACCACTTGCACGGCCAGACATTGACGCACCGATTTCCAGTTCCTGCTCCTTGTCGCCTGCCTGGTCGAGTTCGAGCTGAGCAATCTTGGCCTGGATCTGCTTCTGCTGCTCCGAGGGGTCGGCGGCCTTCTTGCCCTTTGCCTTCTTAGCGGGCGCGGGCGCAGGCGCCGGATTGTGCTGGGCGGGCGCCATAGCGGCGGGTAAGGGCGATGTGGTGGTGCGGGAAGAGTCGTGCGGTGGTCGGGATGAGTGAGCAGATGTGGGCTGGCCGTGTTGGGCGACGGTGGCCATGAAGCCGTGGCTGGTGGATCCTGTGGTAGTGGCCTGTGACGGAGCCGCTGCCTATGCCACCACGCCCATGTATAGGAGGTGTCGGAAAAGGGAGGTCTACGCAGCGGGGGTGCGCATCCGCTGTGCAGTGCAGCAGCAGCAACAGCAGCAGCGGCAGCCGAGTAACAATGCGCGCGGAGAGGGTGTGGCCGTGTCTCCACCGACGTCTCGGAACGGCGTGGTGCACAGGGCGAGAGGGCAAGCAGAAGCAGAAGCAGATGTCGCAGTCAGTCCGGTCAGTCCAGTCGGGTCGGGCGAGATGATGGATGGGGCGGGGGGAGCAGCAGGCCGTGGTGTTGTCGACGTCGGGCGGGCACCACGCAGGCCTTTGTCGTTGGAGTAGGAGTGAATGTACGTAGTAGTACTTCGCACTGTCTCCACCACGCCCACGAGCTTCAATATCGACCAGGAGCACATGGACCAGCGCCCGCCCCAGCCAATCCACTGCCCATTCAGGCACCCTCTGCGCCGCTGTGATTTTGCAGCCTAACCCAGTTAGGTACAGGGCGCACTCGGCCAATCGGCGACATAGGCGTCATTGCTGGTCAGCATTTCTGTCCCGCCTTCGTATGTATGGTCATATTATATGCAGACTCTAGGTACGAGGCATTGCGACGTCTATTCACCCATTCGCACCCGGCCCACGATAGAACATGCTGCGCTCTGCTGGGCGGCAATTCCCGCCTAGGCTGCCGGCCACTGCGCGACGACACTATGTCGCTGTCGCCAACGCCACCAGCCTGCCCACTGTCGGCGACCAGCTCCATGGCTTCACACTCAAGCGCGTCAAGCAGGTGCCCGAGCTCGAGCTGACGGCCCTTCACCTTCAACACGACAAGACGGGCGCTGAATACCTGCACATTGCCCGCGAGGACACTAACAATGTCTTCTCCATCGGCTTCAAGACCAACCCGCCAGATGCCACCGGCGTGCCGCACATCCTCGAACACACCACGCTGTGTGGCAGCGAGAGGTGAGGAAACCTATCAGGATCTCTGCGAACCATAAACTGACAGCCCAGGTATCCTATTCGCGACCCTTTCTTCAAGATGCTGCCCCGCTCCCTGTCCAACTTCATGAACGCATGGACCTTTGCCGACCACACTGGCTATCCCTTCGCCACAACCAATGCCCAAGACTTCAAGAACCTTATGTCTGTATACCTCGATGCGACCCTGCATCCACTTCTTAAGGAGAATGATTTCACTCAAGAGGGCTGGCGCCTGGGGCCTGAGAACCCGCTGGCCAAGGAATCCGACGACCCAAACGCAAAGCGCATCGTCTTCAAGGGTGTCGTCTACAACGAGATGAAAGGGCAAGTGTCGGACGCAAGTTACCTGTTCTACACCAAATTCCAGGAACATCTCTATCCTGCCATCAACAACTCCGGAGGCGACCCGCAGAAGATCACTGACCTTACCTGGGAGCAGTTGCGCAAGTTCCACGCCGACCACTACCACCCCAGCAACGCTAAGATTCTCACATACGGTGACATGCCATTGGAAGAGCACTTGAAAGAGGTGGACAGCCGCTTGAGCAGCTTTGACAAGATTGCCGTTGACCAGGAAGTCAAGGCGCCAATTACTCTCGACACCCCCAAGAACGTCACCGTTCCCGGCCCCCTGGATCCGCTGGTACCTCAGGACAGGCAGTACAAAACTTCGGTCACTTGGCTGATGGGTGACACTGCCGATGCTGTCGAGAACTTTGCGCTTGGTGTCTTGAGCAGCCTGCTAATGAGTGGATATGGATCGCCCCTATACCGTAATCTTGTTGAATCTGGACTCGGTGCCGACTTCAGCGCAAACACTGGCTACGATAGTGCAGGGCGACGAGGAGTCTTTTCGATAGGGTTGGATGCGGTCAAGGCAGATGACGTACCTAAGGTTCGCCAAGTTATTGCAGAAACCCTGCTTGAAGCTCGGAAGAATGGCTTCGACAAGATCAAGGTGGACGGTATCTTGCACCAGCTTGAGCTCTCGTTGAAGCACAAGACAGCAAGCTTCGGCATGGGCATCCTTCAGCGGCTCAAGCCAGGCTGGTTCAACGGCATTGACCCGATCAAGGCTCTTGCGTGGCAGGAAACTGTAGACGCCTTTCAGAAGAAGTACGCCGAGGGAGAATATTTGGAGAGCCTGATTGAAAAGTACCTCCTCACCGACAACACCCTGACCTTCACCATGCAGCCTTCCGAGACATTCAGCCAGGAGCTTGTCGAAGAGGAGAGCCAACGACTAGCAGCCAAGATTGCAGAGACTACCAAGCAGTTTTCGAGCGAACAGGAGGCACACAAGTATCTAGAGGACCGGGAGCTTCAGCTGCTACAGGTTCAAGAGGAGGCCAGGAATGAAGACCTAAGCTGCTTACCTTCTGTGCATGTCAAGGATATCCCGCGAGAAAAGGAGCGGAAGCCATTACGCCACACCGACTTGGATGGTGTAAAGGTCCAATGGCGCGAGGCTCCTACAAACGGTCTGACATATTTCCGCGCGGTGCACAAGCTCCAAGACCTCCCAGACGAGTTACGAGAAATGATTCCGCTCTTCACAAGTGCTATTATGCGTCTTGGCACCAAGGACAAAACGATGGAGCAGCTCGAGGAACAGATCAAACTCAAGACTGGCGGTATTACCGTCGGTTACCACTCGTCTCAATCACCATTGTCACTCGATGCATATGAAGAGGGCATGGCTTTCTCCGGCTACGCCTTTGATCGCAACATTCCCGACATGTACGAGCTTCTTCGAACAATTATTCAAGAGACGGACTTCGACGGCCCTGAAGCTGAGAAGAATATCCGGGAACTATTACAGAGTGCAGCAAGTGGTGCCATCAGTTCCATTGCCGAGTCTGGTCATTCTTATGCCATGCGATTTGCCGAGGCTGGTGTAACTCCTGTGGGGCGTCTGGCGGAAGAGACAGGAGGTCTTACTCAAATCAAGCTCATGACCGCATTGGCGTCGCAAGAATCACTCAGTGATGTCATCCAGAAGCTCAAGGCCATCCAGTCCTTCACCATCGCAAACAGCAACCAACTCCGCGTTGCGCTCAACTGTGGGAGTGAGAGCTCAACACCCAACCAAGAAGCGCTCAGCCGGTTCTTGAGTACCCTACCAAAAGACATTTCAGTCCCAAAGACTTCACAACAAAAGCAGTATCCTCGTAACGCAAAATCCTTCTTTCCCCTGCCCTATCAAGTCTACTACTCGGCTCGCGCTGTCCCCACAGTGCCCTACACCCACGCTTCTAGCGCGCCTCTCGAGATTCTCTCAAAAATGCTTACCTTCAAGCAATTGCATCCTGAGATTCGTGAGAAGGGTGGTGCCTACGGAGGTGGTGCTTACGCCCGCGGTCTCGGTGGTCTTTTCGGCATGTACTCATACCGCGACCCCAACCCACAGAACAGCATGAAAATCATGGCTGAAGCCGGACAATGGGCGCGCGACCGCGCATGGACAGCTCAAGATCTCGAAGAAGCCAAGCTCAGTGCCTTCCAGGGCCACGACGCCCCACAGAGCGTCAGCCGCGAAGGCATGCGCGAGTTCCTCTCAGGCGTCACTGACGATATGCTTCAAACGCGGCGCGAGCGTCTCCTTGATGTCACAGCCGAGCAAGTACAAGCCGTCGCCGACGAGTTCCTGGTCCAGCGTGCCCAAGAAAGCAGCATTGCTATCCTTGGCGAGCGAAAAGAATGGGTCAAGGAATCCGATGGCTGGCAGTTTAGAGACATGGGCATGTCGGATGCTGCCAAGGCAGCAGAAGAGGCAGAAGGTATTCCACAAAAGGACGATGGCGTCCCGGCTATCGCTAGCTAAAGCCTGGCCCATGGTTATTACGCCCTTTTTATGACGATTGTATAATAAAAATGTAAGATTATGTCAAGAAAGAATAGCATTAGTGGCGTTGCGTACCTAGGGTAAGTATAATAGATAGCGCTGGTTATGACTTCCTCTTTGAAAAACATTCTGCTCTTCTTTCTCTACGTATGTCGTTGTTCTTGTTCGCACGGACCTCTAAATTCCCCAAGTTACTTACTCCCCTTTCCTCGCTTCTCCTTCTCTCTCCACACAATATCATAGCGCAACGAACAGATTCTTTACAGACGACCATGCATTTTCCGCCCCGTTGCTGGTCGGTTCTGTCTTTCTCATCTCTCTCTCCTTCCTATCTCGTATAGAAAAGGGGAGGTGATGGAAATGCGCGAGAAAAATCTATCGGTTTCTAGTTTCCGTATCTATCCAGTTCCCTTCATCTAGCCTGGTGGAGGGGACTTGGGAAGATTGGGGACGAAGAAGACCAGAGCACCTGCTTTCAGACCTACCTGATTTAAGAGTGAGATCCTTCTCCTGGTAGACTAAATGTGGGGGTACATTTATTATCATTTGATATCATTATGATTCATTGTATATAGATATACATGTCCTACAACTCTATTTGATCCTCAGTCACGGCATCCCCACGCATCTCAGTAGCCTTGATGACCAACCGACGATAATCCAGAACAGCTTGCTCCAACTCCTTGCGCTTCAGCGCTTCATGATCTGAATGCGCGACGAAGATGGAACCAGGGCCGTATAGGTATCTCTTGTGGTCACCGGAGAGAAACGGTACGTCAGTACCGTAGTTCACAGTGATGGTGTCGAAGCCATCGACGTCGCAATCAATGTCTACGACGCCGTAGCCCTCGTTGCCCCAGATGATGTCTAGGTCACCGCCTTGCTCTTGCGCCGCTGCTTTAACGCTTTTAAGTGCATGGACGATTTGTTCGCGCACGAGCTTAGGCGTGCTGGCTGCAAGTCGCGTCGCAATATTCGCAGCTGCGATTTCGGCGACCACGTTTGCTGCTACACCGCCCTGAACGCGCCCGAAATTCATAGTCGTGTTTCCGTACTTTTCGCTCCAGGGGAGATGTTGTCGTAGCTTCAGCAGGTCGCCGAGTGCCTCAACTAGGATATCGTTTGCGCTGACGCCTAACCACGGGTATCCCGAGTGCGCTGCTTTTCCTGTAGCTTTGACTTCAAAACCTAGCATGCCCTTGTGTCCGCAGACCAGCTTGCCTTCTGTTGGCTCCCCGAAGATGACGATTTCGTGAGATGAGGGTCGTTCTGCCCAGTCGCTGAATGCGCGCATGCCATCACCGCCTGTTTCCTCGCCTACAACAAATAGCAGCGAAATGTCATCGTACAACTGATTTCGTATACCCTCTGCAGCTATGATGATCGGCGCAACACTTCCCTTTGCATCGACGCTGCCGCGGCCCCCGATCTCGCCGCTCGTCTCGTTGTAGTAGTAGGGCCAATAAGGCGGTACTACGTCGATGTGCGAGGTTAGGAGGATGGTGGTTTCGCGTTTGGAGCCGTACGCGAGCAGGTTGTACCGGCCGGGTGAGACTTCTTGTCGCTCGACGTTCCAGTTGTGCGACTGTAGGTAGGAAGAGAGCCATTCGCCGACTTTCTTTTCGTTGCCGCTTATCGATTCGACTTCTATGAGGTGGCGGTGGAGGGAGAGGAGTGACTCGGATTCGGAGGTTGTGAGCGCTTGGAATTCGGAGGCGGAGAGAAGCGTGGAGGCGGCTTGGGGTGGAGTAGTCGTTAGGGCGCTGAGCGCTAGGGTGCAGAAAGTGAGGCCCCGGAGAATCATTTTGGGTGTTATGTGAGGCGGTTTTCGTGTCTCAATTGCGAGTTGGTGGTGTAGGTTGAGAGCTTGGAGAGCTTGGAGCTTGCGAGAGCTTAGTAGCCGGCGATGACGATCGTGACGCTAAGTAAACCACCTTGTTGCATACCAGCCTCTCCGCCCTACTTGTAGCATAACATACTTAAACAAGCACTTGAACGCCAACATCTAAGCCCTTCTTTGGCGTCTCGTATCTTAATACAATAAGGTATACTCACTGGCTGAATAAACCCATGATGACGGTTAGCCTCACATTTCATCGCCGGTCAACTGGAAAGCGCTTATGCGTTGTCGCAGCCAATGCACCCATGATTTGCATATTATCTGAGAGTTGCGCCTCGTACATGCCCAAGGTTGATGCCGGGGCGCACAGGGAAAGGCTGTGGCGCTCAATGTTGCTGTGTTGATCTGATAGCCGCGTGGTTGACTATGAGGCCGAAACAGACACTGCCATGGATCGGAATTCTCCTAAAAGACGATAGATATAATCTCGAGGAGGGATGTTTTGTGTTACACAATATTGCTTCCCTCACTTTTCCGAAATTAACAGCCGCTGCGTTTTGCTCTTAGTCGCTTTTACACTTTATCACTTGAATCTTTTTTATTGCCGCTCCGCGTCTAGCGTATCAGATCACCTTCATATGAGGCAATCAACGAGAAGGTCAGCCATCTTGGTAAAGAAAAATCGGAAGACAGAATCGCATGGCCGAAATGGTAAACATTGGGACCATATGTTTTCTGAACCACGAGTCTGTGATGACCATCCTGTATATCAAGATTGGTCTGATGTTCAAACGAACGATACGAAATCTGAGCCCTTGCATGGACGGCATTGTAGTATATCCGAACGGGAACTAACATCCAAGCTCCTCGAGAGTCTTGAAGTGTCCAATGCCTCATAGGAAACCAAAGTTCTTGCCAAGTTCCTATCGAGGCAGGATAACGAGGCATTGGTGGCCGAAGACAACAAAGCATGGGCATGGATAGATGATCGAGGAATATGCGCTGGGCGTAGTCGAGATTATGAAGGAAGCTTGGATTCCAAGGGCCTACGTAAGACATTGGAGCAGCTGGTTCGTTGTGTGTTACCCTTTGTCACATCAAACCTAATTGAAGGCAGCGCTTTGGTCATCCGACCCTTGGAGATGTCGATCAGCGTATGATGTATGTTGTGACTTTCTATTCACCATCAAAACATCAACGTACTTGAGCTGACAAATTAATAGCTACATTTCCAAACTGACTCCCAGTTTAGTTTCTGCCTTGGCCAAAACAGGTTGGCGTCACCAAATGAAAGCATTGCGTGATGCAATAGGGAAACATATTGCCCTCGAGACGTCTATGCGCGTACACATGCCGGTATGTGTCACCTTAAGCTCAACAAATGCACCGTCAATAATTCAAATAACAATAGATACTGGGCTTCAGGAAATATCGACTAGAGTTCCACATGGAACATCTACTTCTGAGGCCATCAAGTCAGACTGAGGGCTCGGTTACTGATGAATCGGTAGCCGATCTCTCATTTCTCGAATTAGCTGACGCTGATGGGCTGATCGTTCCCTACTCATTATATCGAGAGCACATGACTCTGGTAATCTGTGGTTGGAGTAACATGCAGTGGACCGGTTATGTTTTCACACAGGCTGATAAAGATAACTTGAACATCGAGGACATGGACGAGCTCAAAGGAAATTTCCTAGCCTCCGAGTATGGATTCGACTTCACCGCTCCTCCGCAATCCATCTTAACATGGGATGCAAGAAGTTACTGGCTACGTTTAGTAGCGCATCGTAGTCAGTATGTGCTACGAGAATGGCTATATCTCGTACGAACAGTTGAAGAGGGAGTAGAAGCATGGGTATCTTCTCTTCTCTACATATCGGTTCGTCCGCGACTAAGGCGCTACAGAAATCGCAAGACTCTTGTAACAGTGGTACAACTCAAGACGCTGTACTTGCCGATGATATCAAAAGATCTTTGGACAAGACCCTCCAGACGATGCAGCTTCTGCGCCGACTGGGTGACACGCTTTCAGCCACGCTCCGAGCTTACAACCGCTTCAGCAAATCAGGTGGGGATATATGCTACTTCTCAGATATCAGGGACTGCTCCTCTGTAAAGAATAGCATTGTCGAATCATTTGAGAAGCTCACAGACTTCTTGAACAGACTTCATTCACTAGATGACTCTTGCAAACACTTCGCAACGCACGTATGTGGTAGAACTTTGTAAACATGGCTATTCTGTTGCTAATTAGAATAGTTGGGACGCATTCTTGATCTCGAAAACAATCGCTTGATCATACAAAACGAACAACTTAGTCAGGAGATCAATATGTATCATCTGGCTAGCCACCAATTGAGCGAGCGCATGCACAAACTAAACGAAGAAACATGTAGACTCAATAAAGAGATCCACAAACTCAACGAAAGAAGCACAGAAGCGACGTGTGCGAATCAAACAGAATCCATCAAAACCAGTCATAGCACACGCGTGAATGTTGAGGTATATAACATCACCACCGTTATACCCGCTATCCTGACGCATACTAGTTACTGCTACTCACTACTCCGCTGGGCGTGGTGCTTCAGTACTTCAGCTCCGAGCAAGAAATTCTATTCTTCAAGAGGAGCCCCAAAACCTTTGTTCTCGCGACGATTGTTCTGATGTTGCTTCTTCGTTTATTGGCCCTGGCGCTTCAGCACGGAGGTACCTTACAGCGCCTTTTTTACCGGAAGCCATCCGCCGCCCCAAGAAGATCTCAGCCGCCGTGTCAGACTTTGAGTGAGTAAAGAGTCAAAAATTCTGCGAAAATAACTGACAGGATTAGATAACATCGAGTTGGAACAGACACAGAATGTATGATAATTTGTCTAGTGCGCTTTGCCAAATAGAGCTCTCTGTGCGCTCTAATCTTTAATCTGGCGAACGTGGCTCAAAACAGCCCCGTGCAGATTTTCAAGTGTAACTATTCTTCTTCTGGATCCTTGTCAGTGGCTTTCCACCAAAAATTTGGGGCTGATCTGGTGGACAGAACGATGGGTGCTCCACATGGGCTACCTTCTTCACTCAATCCAATTCAGCGATTGGATTTAGGCTCTTTACTACCTGTTCAATTGCGGGCCATCCCCTTAATCTTCTGAACTCTATCGTGTATCGTGCCATACTATGAAATTTCATGTTAGAGCGCCCGTGTTTTTGTCCACAGGGTGGGACCTCAGGGCGGAAACCAACAGCAAAAGAGTTCACAATTGATCAAAACATACCTGTGGACCCAGTATGTATGAGCTACTGTTAAAAATACTAGTCTACATTATACAATATGTGAAAACTCATAAGCTGGTCTTCTTCCAGCATATATTAAACCCCCAGATTGTGCTGTCTTGTTATTTAATGACAAGCTGAACTTCCATGAATAAAATCAAAGGTGGGTGACGAGAAGAAAAAAAGAAAGACAAATAGGGGATCTAGCAACATCATCTCACGCATTCATGGTGCCCCATCCGTTATTATCTACCAATAAGCTGTTCGTTTCAAGCAGTGGTCTTGGCTAATCAAAAGCGCTGTCTTAACTAGTTGTGAATTTACCACAACATTTTCTAATTATAACTTTAGTCGATTCGCTACAACAGTTACAACCTACGTTTAAATAACCTTAGATGATAACTCGTCTATCTGGCTGCGGTAAAAGCAATATACTATAGGCTTAATGGTAAGTAATACTGAATTGAGCACTACGATTACACTGTAAAAACATGTTTTCCGTCAGCAAGCCTCGCAGAAAAGAACATGACACTAGCACCGTCACGCGGAGATTACCGTGAGCACTATCGGTACAGTGAGATGCAAGTAACCGCCTCGATTTTGTACATGTCCCCGCGTTCCAAAAGGAAATAGGTCTCGCTAGATCCGGGGAAGGAGAGGGGCTTCCTAATTTTATTTATCTGTTTTTTAAAATTCTAGTTCTGAACATGCTTTAATTATTCTGTTTTCATCATTCCTCTCGTGGGCATATCGAACACCAGAGTGATCGTGTATTGTGCTGTTAGTGCTGTTAGTGTCTTGGATTAGGAGAGCTTAATCTACTATAATGATGTGGCATCCAAATCCGCAAACCTCTCGTTCCTGCGCGACTAGTACCGAAGGGACAATCTCTTCGTCTCAGTCATGTTTGCCAATGCTACCGCCCCCACCAGCGCGTGTGAGAATGATTGGAAAGAAGAAACATACCTTCGTATGTCAATGTGCAAGTACAGAACAGTATCCCTTAAGTCATATAGACTAACAGTCACGCAGTGCTATTGTGGTACCGTTTCCATAACCTACAGGAGCAACGCTTGCCCTTCTTGTGAATATGCCAGATGTGGCAACTGTCACGTTACAAAAGTCCAGCAAAGATAGCATGTTTGCTCACCGTCAACGTAAAAGCCACCTGAATACACACTGGGCTAGCTTTCAACCATCAATTCCGGTACAGACATACCAACCGGAAGCTCACTTTTCGCAAAAATTCATAACCAAAAGCCATTTCCATTTCTTATTGTTCTCTTCTCTCCCTTCTCGTCTACAAGACACTTGACTGGTTATGCTTGATTTTCTATGTAATTCACTGGTCACGTTGTGAAAAAAAACCCCTAATGAGCTTGGAATGGATAAAAGGACTCGTCAAGTAATTGTATTGGTATCAAACATTGAGGAGTGGTCAGGGTATTTTGCAGATAATGCATTATATTTTGGCACATGAATAGAAATAGCGGAGCTAACAACATAATGTCATAGACAGGTAATTACTTATGGGTTTTAGCGAACGTGATTTCGAAAATCGGATTGATATGAAAACACCCTGAGCATTTTCACCTGGTAGCGGCTAAGGAAGCACTAAGAGAACATCCGGCCAGTTAAAACCCTTTCTGAATAGCTAGCTCAGCCTTCAACTAAGTAAGAAACGGAATGCCTTATACAGAGTACCAACCTCGTGACCATGGAACTCGTCCATGCATATAGAGCCAAGTGTCGGGCTACGCACAATGTTTCTTGAACGCTAGCCTCAATACAACTGACCTTTGTATTCAATCCGGTTAGATAACTGTCGGGACTAGTAGTGGCAGGCATCTCTACTTCGCTCTTTCTACAATTATCCATGGAATAACTTCGCCTTTTCAGTCAACTTTTCACTTGCGGGATCCACTACTGAAACACGAATTTCAATCCAGGCCTAGCCGTAGATTGCCGGGTGATGACATATACCATACGCCAGATCATGCGCTGACATTCTGATGTTCGCCCCATCTCAGCCTTGACGAATTGCATATTTGCAAGTGCGGTCATGTACAGACGCTCTCAAATATACGTGGTGCAGAAGAAAAGCCGCCTCCCGCAACTGATCTGATGACGCAGGCAGTTGCATCACACATATTTGCCCAGCAACTCACATCCTCAAATGTGGTATTTGTACAGCCTTATGAATCCTAATTGCAGCTGTGACATGGACACACCGATCAGCGTACGAATATTCGACACTGGCAGATTAGAGTTGGTGTACCGTAGTGTAACATATTTCTATTGGCTTCTATTGCGGCTTCCGGGTCGATGAGGCGGATTTTGCCCTTCTCTGGTTCTACCACATACAGTATCGGGATGACTGTGCAACAGTCAATTCTTCTTCAGCTTTTCCTGAAAAGAACTTGTATCAAGAAATCCCAGGAGTTGGCACGAGCAATTGGTTTCGTTACTTAAAATTCGATCATGTGTGAGGGAGAATGGGTTTTTCGTTATATGATGTGGCTTCGCAAGTTTGTGTTGTCACCTATCACACCTATATCGACTTCTATAACGATGTTACAACTTCGCCAAGTATCGGACCAATCCCAGAGCCGGATCGGAGGTAGTATTCGCCGCCCTCTTCATCAACCACTCGTTGTGAGGTCGGATCCGATTTGGATCCGACTAAGATAAGTATATAAGGAGACACTCCCTGTAGCTAGCTCTGTAGACTTTTGGTATCCTTTCGTACAAGGCCTATAGGTGTCTATTCGAATCAAGGCTCTTTTGATGTCCCACGCACTCCCATATGCCTCTGAGTGACACTACTGCCGATACTGATCCGAGTAGTCTTGCCTGCGCCGTTACAACTTCCTGTCCACGAACGCAAGTCGATGAGTTACGCGAATACTTTTGATTGCTAGATATATACAGATAGTTTGTCAGTGTCATTTAAAAAAACATAGAGATTTTCTCTAGCGCTATGGTGTCGTCTAAGTTTATGTTCTAGACATAGTAAGTGACAGGCTGACTACGCTCTCTTAGTCGATGCACCTCCCTAATCTACATGCATTCAACATGGCATCGATGAGTATTGAATGATGAACTAGTTTAGTTTTACGCAGGTGCTGTTCTCTTCTCGAGGTAGTAAGAGTGGAGTATGATCTGAAATCCATTCAAATGCAGCATGGAATTGGTGTGATAATCCATTATCCGTAAAATTATCCCTCATGTCGCAGTGCGGTCATTAGATCATGGGATACACTTCTATAATCACATTGGGAAGAAATTCTGACAATGCTTTGAGCTTCCATGATGTTGTTTTTCTCATCAAACAATTTACGGTTCGATATCAGCTCGGATACCGAAGTCTTTTACCGGTAGGCAAATTCACTGAATCCATATGTTTTCGGTGTGCTGTATCTCTATAGGTGCCTTTTCTGATCTCATTATATGATGTAACTCATATCCTGAAAGAAGCTGCGCAATGCAGCACTCGGACTTCAGACATGGAAGTCAGCTGGCTAGTGCGATCAGCTCTCCATTGCCCAACAAGTGTAACCACCAACAGAATACACGCCAATGTGTATATAAGCTGTACGATCAATCCCAAGTGAGCGCGATAGCTAGCAGACTTGCAACAACGTGACAGGCACAATCCTTCAAGGCTGAAGCTTGGCATTTGTGAAGATAGCAGTACCCACCTTTGTGAGAGAAAGAAAAGTCAAAAACAATGCGTTCAGTTAAATAAGCTATTTCTTCTTACAACTTTTTTTCTTGGATTCCTTTTGTATAGTAGAATACGTACACCTCGCAGTCGGGTTCGCTATCGTCACGAGGCTGAACACTGAACATGGCCGGTCTATCGACACTCAGCCTTACCGGTTCAGAGAAGTGGCTGGATTGCATTTAAATCTCAGAAATATACATTGGGACCAATGAAGCCGACCCTCTCTTTAATCCTCTTGATATCTACCGTTCGTCCCTGGCTCATACCCTTTCCGACCTTGTGACGAGTGACGAGTGACGTTCAAGACGCATTCAAGTCTATACAGTGGTCAAATAATATATTCAATGGGAACTTTCCGTCACTATTCCGAGTTTGCGGCCGGGAAGCAAGCCAGACGAGTTGTCAGGGGAATTGGTGAACAAGTTCAGTTCACTTTCGTGTGTTGAGAGCTTCAAGGCCAACGCAGTCATAGTTCCCGAAAAACTACAGTCTCTTCGAACCTCCTCTAATTGACGGAGTACATCTGCGATTCTTCCTCAAGTTCGATGCCGTACCACGCTTTCTATTACCATACATCTTGGACAGAAAAAACACTTACGGCAACTTTTTGATCAAGCAACATGTGTTTCAGAAACTCGTAGTTGAGTTCTCATCCCCAAACATTACAAGCGAATTCCAGGGGGAAAATCTTCGCAACACAGTCATCGGCACCTTTATCGGCCGGCTATACGAATCAATGGGATGGGATGTCACGCGCATCAACTACCTTGGTGGTTGGGGTAAGCCCATTGCTTTGCTCTATGTCGGATAAGTGAAGTATGGTTCAGAAGGGGCATATGAAGCAGATCCCGTTGGCCACCTCCTGCAAGTCTATCACAGGATTGAAGAGGAATTTAAGCCAGAGCAAGCTGCAAACAAACCGGCACGTGATGAAGTAGCCAAAGAAGGAGTAGACAAGGGGGGAGGCCCAAGTTGAGATTGAAAGCAAGGGTATTTTTACCTAACGGAATGAAGCTTTCAGGAAGCTCGAAGACGGCGACGAAGTACTTGTGGTGTTTTAGGAACGCGTCAGGAATGCTAATATCGACAATCATACCGAATTCTACGAACGACTCGGTATTCGCTTTGATAAGTACACTGGGGAGTCCTAGATTGGCCAAGACACTATGATTGAAGTCGAGCAGATGTTGAAAGATAAAAACATCTCAGAAGAAAGTGGAGGGGCTTGGATCGTTCACATGCAGAAACTAGGCGTAAAATCTAGAACTGCCATTATCCGCGACCCACTGGAACTAGCACGTATCTTCTTCGCGACCTTGCTGCAGTGCTGGAGAGGGCAAGGAAGTACTCGTTCGATAAGATGATTTACGTCGTAGCTAGTGACAACAGCGTTCACTTCGGCCAACTGATCAAGATCTTGGAAGCCTTAGACTTCAAAGATCTTGCCAGCAAACTACAGCATGTCAAATTCAGCGAAACTTCGAGGATGGTAACGGCACTAGGCAAGGTTTACAAGCCTCAGGGTATACTAGATGCATACGAGGAAGCAATGAAGGCCTTGACTGGGTCAGACTCGAACAAGCTTGCTTTGGTGGGTGAACTCGATAAAGCCAAAGAGGCTCTAGCAACATCCGCACTTCTCATTCAAGAGCTTTCCACCCGTCTGGTCACCGCCCACGCCTTCGACACCAGCACAACGGCCTCTTTCAAACTCGGATCAGGACCAGATCTCCAGTACTGGCTGACAAGACTCCATCCCCTCCTCAAAAACATCGATTCTGCAGCCGAACCTTCGGATGAAGACTACGAATTATTAGCCGAAGAAGACCACGCAAACCATTTGCGTATCCTAGCTCAGTACCCAAAAGTCGTGAAGGCAACGTATAGCTCACTTGAGCCGGCAGACATTGTCACATATCTCGCTAGCGTGACTGAACAACTGGCCGAGTGCCTTGCAGAAGATGATGAGACTGAGGAAGCCGACGGGGAGAATGAAGGTATCACTCCAGGACTTGCTGCGCTATACGAAGCCACTTCAACTGTTCTGGAAAATGGCATGAATTTGCTGGGCATAGTTCCGGTAGCGGCTTCATTCTCACCAGAGAGAGAGGATACCCCAGTGATAGGGTAGGAGGGACGAGGAGTTGGTTGTTTTTGACGAATGTTTTTTTCCTTTCATCTGTTCGTTTCTTACAGTGCGCAAAGTTGGTTGATACCTGATATGTTTTCTTTCAGACTCCTCTCATTACTCTTTTGAATAGTTTACTGTGTTTGAAAAAATCATCAGAGCGGGAGATCCATGATGGTGCTGGTGTTGTGGCCCTGTTGCGAACGCAGTAAAGTCACACTGAGGAGCACAAAGGTATTCGCATTGTGTTAGCATTGTGTTATCGATACCAAGGCTGGCTACCCCGCTTTTGAGGAGCGCAAAGATGGAAAACTAGCTCCACTCGATATTCTATCAGCACGTCAAGATTGACTTTGCACATATATATATGTAATAATTTTCAGTTCTTCCATCAAAATCCGATATGGTCTAGTGGCTAGGATTTGCCGCTCTCATTGCAGAGTCAGTTCACTGTTCAGTGCCGGCAAGGCCCGGGTAAGTTCAATCACAACAACTCCTCTATCACCTCATTCTAATCCAACTCAGGTTCGATTCCCGGTGTCGGAAATTCTCTTTTTGCCGTTCCGACGTGACTTTGTCAAGTCGAAAATAGTTCTTTTTTTGTGATGATAGTGAAGGTAGCGCGGGTACTGTAAGCGATGGCCCATTTCGGACTAGTGGCTTAGCATCGTCCTGTCACTGGAGGTAGTTTATTCTAACCAACATACGATGCATATAATATGATTGTTCTCCGTATGATTATTTTCTTTTGATTCGATGCTGCACATAGCAAGAGTTGAATCTGTGTTGCTCTGGGATCTCTTTAGCTGTATTACATAATGTAACTGCTGCAGTAGCATGGGGAGTAATCCTAGTACAGCACAAAAACTTCATGAACTGCTGTTCTGCTGTTTTTTGACATGTTGCAATGGTTGGTGAGGTATGAACTGTTTAGCTTCATGTTGAAAGAGTGCGGATTGTTCAACCAATAGACTTGACAGCACATTAACTGCGCGAGCTGCCAAACTTTTGCACTTTGGCGTACTAGTGGTCCTACATTCTATATTAGTAGAATGAAGGGGTCAGTAGTGAGTTCAAGGAGCTACGATCTCCTTTGGTGGCGACAACAAGGTAAAATGAGCTGTGAACTTACTGAATTTGTTAATGAGATAAGATGAGTTGAAGAGAGCATTGCGTAGTTGTATTATTACAAGCGTTACAGCAACAGTGGGTGCTGCCTTCACCTGGCTCACCGTAGCATACTCAACAGATAGGCGGCAGTTGGGGTAGTGAATCAGTTAATATATTACCTTCACCTGCTGGCGTCAAGTTTCCCAACACTATATCTATTGTATGGCTTCTCTTTCATCCTCTTTTCCCTCGACTGCCAAACCAAAAGCACCACACAGCCCTCGCCATCAATCAACCCAACCCAAGCATGCCCCGCAAGCGCTCCTACTTCGATGGTCCCGGCCGCATACTCGGTACTGGAGAACTCGTCGAGCCAAAACGCAACGTGGAAAAGGTAACGATCCTACCGCAGAGAAACAGATGGAAAGAAACTAATACCAGGCTAGGTGCACGACGTGGAGTACATCCCACCGAAAGACGCCAAGTCCGATACGGAGGATAGGAGTTATGCAGACGACGTCCAAGACCGTGCCGAGGACGAGGAATGGACGCCTAAGTCGAAGAAGAGAAAGATGAATCAAGGCAAATCCAAGAGAGACGAAGTCAGCAAATCGACGAAAGAAGATGCTGGCGATAAGAATGAGCAGTGTCTTTTAAAGGAGCCGAACGATAACGACGCCGCGGTTGCGGAGGGCCAAAACGTCGGAGGACGTCACGAATGCAGCTGTTCTGTTTGCAAGAAGCGTAGGGGAGAGGAGGAGGAGGAGGAGGAGGAGGAGGAGGAGGACTAGCAGTAGTCGAGTGAGTAGTTGGGGAGAAGGCGGACGAGGAAGTTAGGGGAAAAGGTGGATGAGGAGTGATATGGTTGAGGTTTTTTGGCAGGTTTATGGGGGTTGAGACATTGTGAAAAGGGGATGAGTATGGTTTTTCCGGATTGAACTGGAAATTGGTACTGGTACTGGGAATATCTATGCATCATGGGAGCGGTTGGGTTTCAGGACTTTGCTGATGCTGACTCTCCCATCCTGGTATCTTCTTTTTTTTCCTGAGGCTGGGGAGGAGCCCATATGGATGCGTGGTATCAATAAGGTTTTCTTTCTCGTCTTCTGAAATCTTAGCCACTGGAATCTCCATAATCGGACCGAAAATGGCTGTCTCACCATTTTTTGCTCTCTGTATAGTCTTTGGAAACCTCGGACTCTGCACCATGTCCGTTGCTAGATGCGCAAAATTTTGGCAGGTGTCGCAGACCCAGCTCTTGGGAGGATAAACTCGCTGCAAATGGAGACGATCGATAGTGTTAAATGTTTCGGCTTAGTCAATTTTGACATAGTAGCCTCTTTCAAGTCGGTGTTACTGCGGTTGTCGAGACTTGCAGTCCCGATAATTTTCAAAGGATCGTCCGCGTCCTTCGTTCGAAAACTTTAAATTTCTTGACTTTTTTTCTTTTGCAAACGTCATTTCTGTGTATGCGTATCGATTCTGTTTTGAGTGTTGAGGAGGACGGCTTGCGAAAGGTAAAAGGTGACTATAGGTGTGAGGCAGATTGAGTGCGTTTACCTGGAGAGAGTAAGAAAAGTGGAGTCAATACTAAAGCCTCGAAATCCAAAACGGGCGAAAACCTAACTGTGAATCGTTGCTTCAACCACACACACGGTTCGCTTCTCTGCTTTGATTGGCCAGACCGAAGGCCAGGCCAGATGTCATAACGTACGGAGGCTATCATCCGAACGGTGATGTATTTACACTAGAATATAATTTCTCGTTGACCGTTCGTATCAATTTAAGGCGAGTTGGATAAAGTCGTTGAGCCGGACGTGTCCAAAGTCTTGAACGTGGGAACGAGGGTGATGGGTTCAGATGTAACGAAGCTCATGAGAGGCAGGACACATCGCAGAGTGATGCAGAATCAGTAACCATTCAAAAGAAAATTATTTATAAAATCCAAGAAGAGCAAATCTAATATGTTGTTAAGATTGTTGGGTAATGCGACAATAAGGTACCGGTCAAGCTGATAAAGCAGAAGGCGAGGCTGTAGATAAAGAGGATAGTAAAAGAGAGCATATGCTTCTATTGTCTGTCGTGGCGCTATTTCTCGACGAGAAAACCCTGTTCGGTATGCAGGCCAAGTAGACTAGGCCCATTGCTCCTATGGAGCTAGCTGGGGGATTGTGCAGCATATTCAGCGTTGCTGGAGACAGGGTCTTTTGCATTTCCAGATTCGAGACTTTTTCACGTCTGTCCAAGCAAAGCGAACTAGCTGAATACTCTAATCAAGCGCTTGTCTGTAGATTTGGTAAAGTAGCCACCGCCTCAGAGGTTGTAGCAAATGGCAAATGACAGGATATGGCGGCCGTCAAAGCAGATGGTACTACAGCGTCTGCTAACAGGCTTAGTAGTTTGATGAGCGCATTCGCGGCAGACCAAGACCATTTCATGATAAATAGGACTAAGACGACGTTGGAGTAAAGTGTTCCGGTGTTGGTAGCGACCGACCGGGGCTATCCTTACACAAGACCCTGGTTAGGCAGGAAGTGGTCGATGCTGCAGCCGGAGGCCTCGCCTCAGAGGAGCTAAGATTGGAGCGGTCGGCTAAGGTGACCCTGTCCAAGCTCCACGTCAGTGGGGGACAACCGCCGCGTGCGTCGCAAAAGAGTAGCTAGATTGCATGCACAACGATTTTGCTACCGGTGAGTGCAGATTGGGAACTATGTTAGACGGGATTAAGCCATTGACTGCCAGCGCTGCACGCATGATGAAAAGCATAACAGACATTGTAGACCGTATTGAGGCAGAAGATGGGACCGAGGCGGAATGGGGTACCTAGTATAGTGTGAACGTTGTGGGCAGATAAAGCTTTAAAGGACTAACTAGACTCGGTCTTGAGCAAGCGTAGCATTAGGCACAAAACCGTGTACTCAAGAGTATGCAGTTGATGATGCAACGATCTTGGTTTGGTGAGTGCTTTAACCTAATGCGAAGACAAACGGCGACAAAGATTGCTGTCAGTCCTGTACTGGTGCACATAGTCGCAGCTTTGTGTTGTCATTTTAGATGCAGGTGTCTACATCTAGTTTGACATTTTCAGGTTTCAGACCCTTGCAGCTGCCATGCAAGAGTACAAGCTATGTGGGGAGACTCGATGCGGCTGCTTGTGGTTTCTGGGGAGGGTAGTGGTGGTCTCGAACTCATGTCGTTGGCCTCACTACTAGGCGTAGCTACCTTAGTACTACCCCGCTAAGAATAGGGTTATGACGGTTCCCCCACTGTGTAGTAGCAACAACATAGTAGGTAGTGCTCATGTGAAACCTTTGTAGCCACCCACCACAATATGTTTGTACACCGCCTGTGCAAAACGACCCAAACGGGTGCAAACAGTGCCGAGCAGTATCAGCAGTGGTGATGTCGACTCGTGGTGGCTGTCCCGCTACGGCGAGCTTTGTCAGGGCCGGATGGCAAGCGCCTTGGTTTGTATGTCGAGGTCTCGCAGGGGTGGGTCAGACTGGTCGTTGGTGGGTGAATGGGAGAGATAAGGTTGTTTCAAATCGAGTAGTGTTGGTCAGGGCCTGTGCCAAGCTTTGTCACCTGCATCTCTAACCACAACCCCACTCTTTCACCTCATGGAGCGTGAATAGCCATGCCTCGCGCCCTCGTCGCTTGCAGCAGCGGTTTCCGCGCCTTGGCTGGGGGCTCTGGAGGTCTGCAGCTGCATGAGGCGAGCATCTCTCTCGACGGATTAAGGTTCCATGGACCGGATTTGGAAACTCTAACCTCATCACCAAGTCGACTTGGCGGGCAAGTCTGATACAGCCGAGGCAGGGCCCGCTCTCAAGTGCCCATTGTCCGCGAGTGAGACAGGCTCAGCAGCGGCAGCGGGCTAGGCAAAGAGCCAAACATGTAGGTAGGCCGAAGAAAAGCGCTTTGTGCGATGTGATGTGATGGGATTTATCCGCAGGTCCGAACTTGATCCGAACGTGGTCAGCGGCGGGGAGGAAGAAGTAATGGGTAGAGCAAAATCAAGGAGAGCCCCATGGACCTAGGCTCACAGCGGGCGCGGCAGCGAGAGCGGTGAAGGGGGTCCTGGGCCAATGTGGACAGCGGACAGCGGACAGAGGCTGGCGGCGTGGGGAGGATGGGGGAGCAGTAGGCCAGAGAGGTTTCCGGTGTGTTTGGCGGGCGGATACCATGGGCGGCGTACGCAATCCTCTCTCGAAACCATCTTGCGTCGGCTACAGTGCCCCTCCATGACTAGCCAGAGCTCTCCCATGCTCACCCCCCGCGCCCGGTGAAGCTCTGGCCGTGGCGTGGCATGCACCTAGCCCGTGCTTGCTTCTGACGCCGCCGACGGAGACTGGCAACCTTGGGCCACCACGCCTCCATCTGCCTTGGCTCTCTACATCTGTTTCGGGATTAAACTTGCATCCTGGGCTCCAGTCACTCGAAGCAGCCACGGCTCCAGCAACTGCGCCAGGCCTTGCCTCTCCGATAGGCGCTGCCATCAATAAATTGGCCCTCCACCTGCTCTCTTGCACCCCTCTCAGACCTCTCCTTCCCCTCCCTCTCTCACCCCTCCCTTCGCCCTCCCCTCATCTCCCTCACCCCCTCCTCACCCCCTCCAATCCCACCACATAAAGCCGTCTGTCACAATGTCGGGCCTCGCAATGGACCCGGCCAGCTCGTCGGCCATTGACGACAACGACTTTGACGAGGACCATGGCGAGCACCACCCCCACAGAAACTCGGTGCACCACAAGCTGCGCGCCAGCAGCTCCATTATGCAGCTCAAGAAGCTGTTGGGTACGTCTGCGGTATCCAATGGCACGCAATCCGCCTCGGGGCGCCTCTAACACGTGTCTGCCAGTGGCCAACCGAGGAGAGATCCCCATCCGCATCTTCCGCACAGCCCACGAGCTGTCGCTGCACACAGTGGCTGTCTACAGTCATGAGGACCGCCTCAGCATGCACAGGCAAAAGGCCGACGAGGCCTACGAGATTGGCGCGCGGGGCCAGTACACGCCTGTCGGCGCCTATCTGGCCGGCGACGAGATCATCAAGATTGCCGTCGAGCACAATGTCAACATGATTCACCCAGGTTATGGTTTCTTGTCGGAGAATGCAGAGTTTGCCCGCAACGTGGAAAAGGCCGGCCTCATTGTGAGTCTTTGACCATTTTGTTTACGCTATGACGAAAGCGCGTGGAGGGGCTGCCACATGCCTAGAGTATTGCCCGCACTTCAGCCTATCGCCCTTGGTGGGGCCGATCGCCCACCTGGCCGGCGCCGATCCTCGCAGACGGCACACCTCAACACCACCACGGTTTTTTTGTTTGATCCTTGCATTTGCAATACATCCACATCCAGCACGCGCTAACTCTGTTTGCTCATTTAGTTTGTTGGCCCCTCTCCCGATACCATTGACGCCCTCGGCGACAAGGTCTCCGCCCGAAAGCTCGCCGTCAAGTGCAACGTCCCGGTTGTACCGGGAACCCCTGGCCCTGTCGACAAGTTCGAAGATGCCAAGGCCTTTACCGATGAGTATGGTTTCCCCATCATCATCAAAGCCGCGTTTGGCGGTGGTGGCCGTGGTATGCGTGTAGTGCGTGAGCAGTCGACTCTCAAGGATAACTTTGAGCGTGCCACATCAGAAGCCAAGTCGGCTTTCGGCAACGGAACCGTTTTCATCGAGCGATTCCTCGACAAACCTAAGCACATTGAAGTCCAGCTCTTGGGTGACAACCAGGGTAATGTCGTCCATCTGTACGAGCGTGACTGCAGTGTCCAGCGTCGTCACCAAAAGGTCGTTGAGATTGCTCCGGCCAAGGATCTCCCGGTCGAGACCCGTGATGCCATTCTTGCCGACGCTGTCAGGCTGGCGCAGAGCGTCAAGTACAGGAACGCGGGTACTGCTGAATTCCTGGTTGATCAGCAAAACCGCTACTACTTTATCGAGTATGTATACCAAAGATGAATCTGTCGTACTAGCGCTGACACCTTTCCAGAATCAACCCCCGTATTCAGGTTGAGCACACTATCACTGAAGAAGTCACTGGCATCGATATTGTTGCTGCACAGATTCAGATTGCCGCAGGCGCCTCTCTTGAGCAGCTCGGTCTGACTCAAGATCACATCTCTACTCGCGGTTTTGCCTTCCAATGCCGCATCACCACCGAAGATCCCGCCCAGAGCTTCGCACCTGACACTGGAAAGATCGAGGTATACCGTTCCGCTGGTGGTAACGGTGTCCGGTATGTCGATAGCTGTGAGCCTCAAGTGCGTAGACAAAATGCTGATATTTACCTAGTCTCGACGGTGGTAACGGTTTCGCAGGAGCCATCATCACTCGTAAGTATACACTCACTTGGATAACCGAACCTAAGCTGACCATTTTGAAGCCCATTACGATTCCATGTTGGTAAAGTGCTCCTGCCGTGGTTCGACCTACGAAATTGTGCGCCGTAAGATGCTGCGTGCACTGGTCGAGTTCCGTATCCGTGGAGTCAAGACCAACATTCCTTTCTTGATCAAGCTTCTCACACACCCTACCTTCGTGGATGGCCAGTGCTGGACCACTTTCATCGACGATACTCCGGCTCTGTTCGATCTTATTGGATCACAGAACCGTGCTCAGAAGCTGCTTGCATATCTCGGTGACCTGGCTGTCAACGGCAGCCAGATCAAGGGACAGATTGGCGAACCCAAGTTCAAGGGTGTTGTCCCCATTCCCGCCATCCACGACCACACCGGCAAGAAGGTCGATACCTCCGCTCCTTGCACCGAGGGTTGGAGGAATGTCATCTTGAAGGATGGTCCCGAGGGCTTTGCAAAGGCTGTGCGTGCCAACAAGGGCTGTCTCATCATGGACACAACCTGGCGTGATGCCCACCAGTCGCTTCTCGCTACTCGTGTCCGAACCGTTGACCTCCTCAACATTGCCAAGGAGACTAGCCATGCTTTCTCCAATGCCTGGGCTCTCGAGTGCTGGGGTGGTGCTACCTTTGACGTTGCCATGCGCTTCCTTTACGAGGACCCATGGGACCGCCTGAGGAAGATGAGGAAGCTTGTGCCTAACATTCCTTTCCAGATGCTTCTCCGTGGTGCCAATGGTGTTGCATACTCTTCCCTACCCGACAACGCCATCTATCACTTCTGTGAGCAAGCTAAGAAGAACGGTGTCGATATCTTCCGTGTCTTTGACGCGCTGAACGATGTTGAGCAGCTCGAAGTTGGTGTCAAGGCTGTTCTCAAGGCTGGCGGTGTTGCTGAAGCGACAGTCTGCATCAGTGGTGACAGTGAGTGGCCATTATTTGAAACCAAATTAGACTATGCTAACTCTGCATTTTAGTGTTGAACCCTAAGAAAAAGTACAACTTGGAGTACTACTTGGACGTCGTTGAGAAGATTGTCAAGATGGGCGCCCACATTCTTGGTATCAAGGACAGTAAGTCATATCGGTTTACCGACTTTGAAACACGTACTAATTCGCACGTCAACAGTGGCTGGTGTACTCAAACCTCGCGCTGCTCGTCTTTTGGTTGGCACTATCCGCAAGAAGTACCCCGACCTTCCTATCCACGTCCACACTCACGACTCTGCCGGTACTGGTGTGGCATCCATGGTTGCTTGCGCCGAGGCTGGTGCTGACGCCGTTGATGCCGCCATCGACAGCATGTCTGGTATGACTTCCCAGCCTAGTGTTGGAGCCATCCTTGCATCTCTCGAGGGCACCGATTTCGACGCCGGTCTGGACGCCCACATGATCCGCAACCTCGATGCCTACTGGGCTCAGCTCCGTCTTGTCTACTCACCCTTTGAGGCTGGTCTTACTGGACCCGACCCCGAGGTCTACGAGCACGAGATTCCCGGAGGTCAACTCACCAACCTCATCTTCCAGGCTGCTCAGCAGGGTCTTGGTGAGCAGTGGGCTCAGACCAAGAAGGCTTATGAGCAGGCCAACGACTTGCTTGGTGACATTGTCAAGGTCACACCTACATCCAAGGTTGTCGGTGACTTGGCCCAGTTTATGGTGTCTAACAAGCTCTCCTACGATGACGTTCTAGCCAAGGCTGAACAACTTGACTTCCCGTCGTCAGTCCTGGAATTCTTCGAGGGTCTCATGGGTCAACCCTACGGTGGATTCCCAGAACCTCTTCGCACACAGGCCCTCCGTGGCCGCAGGAAGATGGACAAGCGCCCCGGTCTCTATCTTGAGCCCGTGGACATTGTCAAGATCAAGTCTGAGCTCAAGGCGAAGTGGGGTGACGCCACCGAGTGTGATGTTTCATCCCACATCATGTACCCCAAGGTCTTTGAGGACTACAAGAAGTGGACCACCAAGTACGGAGATCTCTCTGTGCTGCCTACTAGGTACTTCTTGGCCCGTCCCGAGATTGGCGAGGAGTTCCACGTTGAGTTAGAGAAGGGTAAGGTGCTCATTCTCAAGCTCCTGGCCATTGGCCCGCTCTCTGAGCAGACTGGTCTCCGTGAGGTCTTTTACGAGATGAACGGTGAGACCCGTGTCGTTACCGTTGAGGACCAGCACGCAGCCATTGAGAACGTTTCACGGCCGAAGGCTGATCCCACCGACAGCAGCCAGATTGGCTCGCCCATGTCTGGTGTATTGGTTGAGGTGCGTGTTCATGATGGCAGCGATGTCAAGAAGGGTGACCCTGTTGCTATCCTGAGCGCCATGAAGATGGAGATGGTCATCTCAGCACCACACTCTGGAAAGGTTAGTGGACTGTCTGTACGCGAGGGCGACTCTGTCGACTCTGGCGACCTTGTATGCAAGCTGGTCAAGTAAACAAGGGATATGGAATATGGAATATGTGACGATAAGAATGAAGACGATTAGATGAATACAAAAGCAAGGCGCATGGATGCCATTTATGATTGAAATTGCAGAATGACTTAATGCGTGTGATGCAACGAGCTTTGTATGTGGTGATTGACAGTGAACTTGTTTCACAAAGGTCAAGTTTTGGTCTGAGTAATTTCTAGTTGTCATCGAACAGCATGGGGGAAGAAGATTTACATGTTTGGAGAGTAGACAAAGTCGGGTCTCGAGTGCATAACTATTTGGTTTTTGTTATGTAAGAGATCGGTGGAGGGGACTGATGTCCCGATTTGAAATGGAATCTGATTCGAGATGCCAAGAAGGCAGACGAATACAGCATGGATTATCTAAGCTAACTGTTGGATGAGTGCCAAAAATAAAAACGCTAAATGCAATGTCGCCATGGACGCCATGAAAATTGACTGGAAGAGGGATCTTGAATTTGGAATCATGTACGAGAGAAAGAGAGAGAGCTGCACTAGATCAACCCATGGACCCAAAATCCAGCTTCCTGGCCACCTTATCAGCGCGACCATTCGCAGGCGTCTCTCCCCCTCTCCGCTTCAAATCCTCGCCCATAGCCTTCGTACCCCCACCTTCCTTTGGTAAATTCTCCTTCTTAGTCGGGCGCGGCGCATTAGTCCACCACTTATCCTCGAGTGCCTTCCTGGCCGTATACCTCTTCTGCGGATCCAGCGTCAACAGGCCCCTAATAAAATCGCACCCATCATCTCCGAGGGTGGGGAACTCTTGCTTCCACCAGCTACGCGGGCGGGTCTGTCTGAACGCCGTGGTACCCTGCGGCCCCGTCTGTTTATCGGGGGCGACGTAATAAGGTAAAGCCGTGACACCGGGCCACGTCTCCTCCGTCGGGGTCCCGAATTTCTCGCAGATGACGGCGACCTGGCGCATGTCCGTGTCGGAATATAGGAACCAGTCGCGCTTACAGAGTTCGGCCATGAGAACGCCTATGCTCCACATGTCTGCTGTTCCGCTGTAGTGCGAGCAGCCGTAGAGAAGCTCGAGGGGCCGGTACATGCGCGTTATGACCATGGTAGTCATTTTGACGCCTGGATCAGCGAAGCTGCGTGCGAGACCGAAATCGGCGATTTTGATGGTGCCGTCTGCGGCGATGAGGGCGTTACTGCCTTTGATATCGCGGTGGAGGACGAAGTTTTCGTGGCAGAACCATATGCCCTGGCAGAGCATGTTCATCCAGGACTTGATATCTGCTTTTGTGTATGTAATTTCTTTGTTTTTCCAGAGCTTCTCCAGGTCGCCGAGGGGAAGGTGCTCGAGGACTAGGGAGAGGTTTTGTTCTTTGGTGGAGAAGACGTCGTGGAGTTTGATGACGTTGGGGTGCGACATTTCGAAGAGGAATTGCATTTCGCGGATGGCATCGGGGGCGATACCGTTAGGGTACTCGGCGTTGTATTTGATCTTCTTGATGGCGACAATGTGCTTGGGGTTGTCGCGGTAGTGCGCTTGGTATACGACGGCGTAGGTACCCTCTCCTAATCGTGGGCCCATGACGAACTGGCTCCGTACCCGGTCGTTCATCTGCTCTGCGAGGTCCATGCCGCCATCGCCGGCTATCGTGGCGGGCGCGGGTGGCGCTGGCGACTTGACGGACTTGGTGGTGTGGCTTGGGAGGGCGAGTGTCCTCGTCTTGCTCGCGGTAGGCATGGCCGCGCCGGGCGGATTAGGCCGTGGGCTGAGGACGACGGGAGATGCCATGGTGCGCTTGCAAGAAGGTCGCGATTGGGCCGGTGGAGAGTGCTTGTATTGATGTAGGTGGAGAGGCGTCAAGTAGACGTGATAGAGAGTCGGGTGTTAGCAAAGGGCCCCAACCGGTATCATGAGAGAGGTGAGTCTGCCACCATCTCCATGCCTTTGTTCTCCTTCTTCTTGCTGTCCTCCTCTTGCAGTGAATGGGTCAAGATATTGAACAAATAGAGGGCGTGCATGGTTCTCTAGTCTCCACGGGCGCAGGTACCAGGCAAGGTATGGCATAGCATGGCAGGGCAAGGCACGTCCCCGAACTTTTAGTCTTGGCCGCGGTTTTCAGCGGGGAGCTCGACCTCACCACCGCTGCACGTCGCAGCAGCAGCCATTGCACGCACCATGGCTACTTCTGCCCGAGGACCGCCAGGCACCGTCGCCAGCGAGGGTATTCCAAACAGAACGTAAGCTACCTACTGTACTTTTATATATACACACTCACTCACGCTTATCCAGCCTCTATGTGCGCAATCTGCCCGACAAGCTCCAGAAGGATGACCTCAAACGGAGCCTGTACATGCTCTTCGCCACATATGGAGTTATTCTCGACATTGTCGCCCTCAAGACCATGAAGATGCGCGGCCAGGCCCATGTCGTCTTCCGCGACATCGACTCTTCGACACAGGCGATGCGCGCTCTGCAAGGCTTCACATTTTTTGGAAAAGACATGGTACGTCTGCTGCGAATCTCTCTACCAAGTGTAATAGCTGACGCAGCTTAGCAAATTGCATACGCAAAGACAAAGTCAGATACCGTGGCCAAGCTCGACGGAACCTACAAAATGCCCGAGCCAGAACGCGCAGAAGACGACCAGCAGGCGCCTGCACAGACATCAGGCTTTGGCGCTGCACCGGAAAAGGCAGTACCAGTTAACGCACAAGATGCGGCCAAGGGCCAGAAGCGCGCAAGGGAGGATGAGGAAGAGGAAGAGAACTCGGATGCCGAAATGGAAATGGATGTGAGCGATGAGGACTCGGACTAAAAGGACGACACGGTGCCTATAGAAAGATATGATACCCACGAGCAATGAAACAGAAATCCCAGCGGGAGGGCATTTGGGCAAGATTTCGTCTGCACATGGTGGCTTCGAGTTTGTACGACACCGCGCTGGAGCTAGCTTTGGTCGGTGCTGACTTGATGTAGAGGAGCATTATAACAAAAGACCAGCCTAGCCTACGGCCTGTAGACAGTCAACAAGGGATATGCCTTACACCGAGCAGACGAGTAGTTTAGGCTTTGACGTGTAGGATTCGGGGTCAATATGGGACATTATTAGGTCTGACCGCCCGATGATAGTTCTTTCGTAATAGTCATTGTGTCTCGCAAGCTCTTTCCTGAACCACGGTACAATAGTGGTCATTTCTTCGTTCTTTTCTGAAAGCTCCTTTCGTATTTGCCATGTTTACTTCAGGGTCTTTCTCAAGCCATGGTTGAGTAGGTAGCTGTCTAGTATATAAAGAACACAACTCACCTTAACTTCACATTTCTTCTTCATCCACCACAGCTTGTAAGTTTTGCCCCCCTATTTTTAACATTTTTATGAAAGCTGTGCGATCACCCAAAACAGGTACCAATAAGCAAACAACCCCATGGGTTCTGTAGCCCAAGGTTGTACCGATGTGAGGCCAGAGGCCGACGACTACCGCTTCTCAGAGCGCTCCGATGAGCGCCGACAACTCTTTCAACAACTGAAGTCCCTCAAATCCCCCGACCGGTTACCCACGGTATTGTGGGCGTTCCTCCAGGTCTCCGATATCGAGGTTCTGCGAAGGGGTTTTGGGTCCGAGATGTTTTTAGAAATGTTCGGAAACAGTGAGGATGTTGAAAGAAAAGCGGTGGACGCCCTCCTACTCGGGATGCAGAAATAACCAGAGAAACAACCTAAAGCAAGTGCAACGCCGATCCGCTCGTCACCGAAAGTTCTCTCCAACCAACCATCCTCGAATTCTCCTCTCAATGCCAGCGTACTGGCCGGATCCAAGCGAACTCGATCCGGACATATAACTGGCGGCCAGCAATACAGTGTTAGCCGACATGATGGCGTTAGGCCAAACTATAAGAGGCGGGATGGAAACCTCTGCGCGGTCTCGAGGATGGCGGAAATAGACGCCGCCCATATTTACCCATGGTGCGGCTTTGAAGGAGAAAATGAGGGGCGAGTTAGTCAATTTTGGAGTGTGATGAGGATGTTCTGGAAGCGCGAGGTGGTGGAAGGCTGACGAAAGAAGATATTTGTCGACGCCAATCATCCGCATCGGGGGACGGAGACAATCGAGAACATGATCTCCCTATCGGAAACTCTGCACCGATTTCACTCGGCTGCCCGATTTGCACTCCGACTGATACAACTGTCAGCCGACAAGACACGACTCGAAGTCGAGTTCCATTGGCTTGTTGTTGAAGAGCGCAATCGCCATGATAGGGTAGACATCATGGACGAACTTTTGTCTTCGGCCTGCCTGCTTTCAGTTGGACGGGGCTACGGCCTACTCGATCGGATCGATCCTGACGACGACAAATACCGGAAACCACTCGAAAGTGGAACCAGATTTGTGATGACAACCGATGACCCCGAGAAGCGACCCCTCCCGGATTCAGGCCTGTTGACCCTACAGTGGCACCTTCAACGTGTCCTTGCCATGACAGGAGCGGCTAGATGGAAGGAGGAGGAGTTCTGCGACGGCGGTGATGACGACAAGGACGGACCAGGCGTTACAACTTGTGATAACGTAGAAAATTGGCTCCAGAGCATCGAGCCTCCGGAGAATCATCGTCCGAGCCGAAACTCTCCTGAAAGCGATTCGGACGACATCACAGATGGTTCGTTTGAATAAACGATATATCTGTCCAAGCATATTTTATCAGACAACCTCAAATTCTCTTCATATGCTCAACGGAACATATAGGAACCCCTCCGCAAGCGAAACGTCGAGATTTGGGCTTTCCTTCTCCCCCGGTTTCGGATGCGGACCTCTTCGAACGCCCCGACTGCGCGAGCAAGATAACCTTGACGACTTTGCCTCAACCCGGGCCCGCGGCCACGAAGTTGTCGAGCGATTTCTGCCGAATCGGGGGTCAAGAAGATAAGGAGTCAAATCTGCGGCACATGCAAGGGGTTCCGGCATTTCATCAGAAATCACGTCGGCGTAGCATATGAAGTAAGTCTTTGGGGTTTTTGGCTTCGGCTGTTTCCCCGTAAAAAAAAACGGGAGCCAAAATCCTACTCTTACCTCCCCGAGTCACGTCATCAGCTCACACTGATTGGCGTGCAGTGGCTCCTGGAAACTAGTGTGGTTTGTACACCTAGGCTAACAAGAGGGGTGACGTTTGTGTTTTATAGGACTTCTGTGAGTTGGCGATCGTCACAAGCAGCCACTCGAACTTGAAGTACCACGCTCAATCAAAATCAACAGTGAAACTAGATCTCTGCGGTACTGAGCCCCAGCTGGTGGTGTTCAAAACGTCGTTTTACCGAACACAAAGGCATTTCCATCTCCCTTTTCCATACGAAGCTCTCATTCCGGTTAACAAACGACAAACGGAGACGGAGCCGACCAGACCCTTAGCTGTCGCTGCTGAGAGCAGTCATATACATAGCTAAATCTATGATGGTTGGCCGTTACCCTATTGCCCTTTGGACAGGTGCCGCAGACCCTTATACTCCACCCTTACCGCGAGTCCCTTTTCCGCGACCCCTACGAAAGCTCGAATCGAAAACTCGCGCTCGAGTTTAATCTCCAACTTAGTATCTCGGGCAGCCAGTTCAATGAGAAGCTCGACCAAGATGCAGCCGAGCGGGCTAAGCGACACGCCGAACAACTGGCCTACGCGGAACAGCCTGGGCAGATGAAAAAGAGCGGCGATATTCCTGGGGAGCTAGGCAAGTTCATGGCTTGTGAGCTTTCCCAGTACACCTACATATAGAGCCATCTCAAACCTTCTTGCCGTCAGCTGGTATCGGGCACTTCAATCTTTTTCTACCAATGGTTTTGCAACAACAGTGGACAATCATTTCTCGCTTCGTTACACAAACTGGACGGCATTGGATCGAGCTTTTTCCGGTACAACTAAACAAACACCGGCTGGATACGTACAGTTGAGGAGGTATGGATTCGGGTCAAAAGGCTCGCAGACTGTCATGGTATTTAGCTCTAGGTTGTTACAAATCCACAACTCATTTCCACTCACATCTTCTCCAACCCTTTCCCTTGTATCCATCTCCCACTACCACACACCACGCCTTCATCCCTCCTGAACCTCAAACCCAACCCTCAGCCACAAACTACACCCCTGACACCCCACCAGCACCTCGTTATCCCCCCTCACCTGTGCATCCTCCAACTCGTCTTCCACAATCCGAAACCCCTTCTCATCTCCACACCGACACGCCCTCGTCCACTCTACGCCCTCCTCCCTCTCCTCCTCCTTACTCGTAGACGTCGTCGTCGGCTCGACTTCGTCGAAATCGCTCAAATCAACAAGTTCAAGACCGAGTATGAAATCTGCACTAATAGCCTGTGCTTGCTCCTGCGAACCTATCGCCATCGCCGTCGTTGTGTTTGAGGAACGTAGCATATGTCGATTATGAAGGAACCAAGTGTAGTATTCCGCTCGTGTCTTGGGATCCGCAAGTATCGTGTACGCTTCTTTGACGTCGTCGACCGTGTATGCGGGCTTCGTCTTTGTAGTCGCAGTGCCATCTTGTTTCTTCTTGTCTGGGTGTGCTGCGAGTAGTGCTATTTTGTATGCTCGTCGCAGGTCTGCTGCTGCAGTCTTGTTGGTTTCGTTTGCGGGCTGGCGCCAGCCCGGTGCGTCGAGGCTCAGGATATGGTAGTAGTCTTTTGTGTAGGCCATACTGCGCGACCACGACGGGTGTGAGTATTTAATGGTAGACTGCGCTGCCCTCGAGGGGCCTTTCTCAGTGCTGCGTTTGCCATGTGTGACGCGACAAGACTGGGACAGAAAAGTTGGGCGGGGGTACTTTGTTCGCTTGCTCGGTACTAGTAGTGGGGCGCGCCGTTCCACAGCATCGGGTGCATGGCAACCTTGGAAAAGGACCGTTCAACCGCCCCTCTCCAAGATCGACAGTGTATGTATAGTAATGCAACACAAATCACATGTTCTGACCCAGGCTTACAAAATTGTCCAAGGTGAGAAAGTCTAACATCACAGCTGAGCATTGCAAGTAGTCTTGAAGTAACGGCTTCTTTGGCTAGCTAAGAGTGCAGTATCATGACATTAAGCCTACCAGAGCGTTGCGTACTGCTCTGTCGGCCATCGAAGAAGATGTCCTGACTCCGAGTCCACCAAAAAGACGTCAAACATCTCTATCCACCATAGGATCGAGCTGTTCATAGGCTGCCAAAACGAAAACATGGGGGGAATTGAGGGTCGCATCCGAGGAACCGAGCGCAGCCTTTTCTCGCCGATAGCAGCCCTCGCCCTCGCAGAGAGGGCATCAGAAGTGCTGCAATCGTTGTTTTGACACAAGATGTCAGCACACTGCGTGCTCGATAGGATAGCGCTGGCGATACAGGATATTTAAAGGGAAATACATTTCAGTCATGGGGGAATTCGACCGTACCGAACCGCTTGCTGCCAAAGCCAATTTTTGAAATCACACAGAACACGTACAACTCCGTAGGACGCTCGCTACCGGCCTCCTTCGTCTATTCGAGAACAGATGACGACGGCTGAGGATATACAAGGTCGAAGCAGGAAGAGTGCGCTTAAGCGGCAGCAGCAGGTGTTTCCTCAGGCTTGGCCTCGGTTGCAGCTGCTGCGTCCTCGGCGGGCTTGGCCTCGGTTGCAGCTGCTGCGTCCTCGGCGGGCTTGGCCTCGTCCTTGGGCGCGTCGACAGCGGCACCCTCGCCCTCGTTGCCGTCTGATGACGTCCAGAGAGTGAGGTTGTCACGGAGAAGCTGCATAATGAGGGTGCTGTCACGGTAAGACTCCTCAGAGAGCGAGTCGAGCTCGGCAATGGCGTCGTCGAAAGCCTGCTTGGCAAGGTGGCAAGCACGGTCGGGCGAGTTCAGGATCTCGTAGTAGAAGACCGAGAAGTTCAGGGCAAGGCCGAGACGGATGGGGTGCGTGGGTGTGAGCTCAGTCTGGGCAACATCGGTGGCCGTCTGGAGCATGGTTAGCAATCTCCTGGTTTTTAGCGCTATGCAATGATTGCGTCATACCTTGTAGGCCTCGTGTGCAGCAGTGGCGGCAACCTTGCGCTTCTCACCGGAAGCGAATTCAGCTAGGTAGCGGTGGTAGTCTCCCTTCCTGTCCCGTTGTTAGCCCAGTTTGCGATGTGTGTGTGTGTATGTAGCGGGGTTTTGCACGCACATCTTGTGGTAGAAGACCTTGGACTCGCCGGACTCGGCCTTGGGGATGAGGGAGTCGTCGAGGACGTTGAGGACATCCTGGCAAACCTGCTCAAGCTCGGTCTCGATCTTTTGGCGGTAGTCACGGATGGTGCCAACGTGCTTCTCGGTACCCTTGGACTCTTCCTTTTGCTCGATCGAGGAAATGATGCGCCATGACGCGCGTCGGGTACCAACGACGTTCTTGTAGGCGACGGACAGAAGGTTGCGCTCGTCAACGGTGAGTTCACCAGCGACCTGTGGGGTGGATTAGTACACGTTAAAAGGGGAACTTGCAGCTGGCAGGTGGCTGCTGGGGCCTGCTCAGCCGTATGCAGGCGGATGCGGTCGGGCATACCTTAGCGACTTCCTGCGCGATAGTTAGCATGCGAGGGGGGTTGAGCAAGAGTGACTGGCGTATTGACTGACCTTCATGTACGTGACCATCTCTGCAAACAGACATCGTCAGCACATTGCGCAGGACTCAGCTGAGGGTGCGCAGGACTTACCATCGTAGCGCTCAGCCTGTTCGCACAGCCGGGCGAGGAAAGTCTTGCTGTTACGACGTCAATTACTGCAGGGAGCGGTTGCGGGCAAGCCTATCGTACCTCTCACGCTATTTGCAAGAGTCTTGTTAGCCGGTGTTGCATGTGTACAAGTGTGTGTGTGTATGTGTGTGCGTATGCGTGTAGTCTATCGGGGACCCAGAGGGGCATCCCGCAGCGGACGACAGCGGGGGGAAGTGGGAGAGGATAGATAGGATGGGGCGAACATACCTCAGTCGCCATTGTGAAGGAGTATCTGAAGGGAGTGGATGGGGTGGTTGTGGTGGTTGAGTGTGGGGTGGGGTGCAGATGGGCTACGGAAGGATAGACGGTGGATGGAGTTGTTGAGGTGTTTGTGTGGATCAATGAACAGAAGAGGATCGAAGTTGTTTTGAGGAAGCGAGCGTCTGCCCTAAGAGAGTCCCGGGGGGCCGTGCGTCAAACGAACAACACCACCCCGTCGCCCAGCGCCTTCCCCCAATGGGCGCCTGGGACGAGTCTATTCACATGCCCGCCTGCCCCGTTCGCGCCGTTGGCATGCGGTGTACCTGCTAGGCCGACGTCCTGTACGTACATATCCACGCATGTGCACTCCCACACGCCCCTTTTGCCATGTCGTTCCCCTATTCCTTTAGTATGTACTTGCTGCTGCCTCTGCTCCTACCACCGCTGAGGCTGTGCGCGACAACTCAAGGAGCTGGCAATGAGGGGTACATGGGGGGGCACGTGAGCATTCAGGGTCTATCCACCCATCCACCCATCCACCCATCCATCCATCCCCCCCAAAGAGCACCCACCGCCAGCGCCCATAGCCCTGCCCAATCTCCCAAACCCCCGTGGCGGCGCTGGCAGGTTTTGCTTGCTGTCCAGCCGTCAGCCTGTGGTCGTTGCCGCCCATCAAGTCACACGAGGCGGGCGTGGGGAGGGCGGCCGCCAGCGAAGGAGAGAGAGAGGCTGACTCCTGCGCTGCCGTCCCATGTTCAAGTGGGGGCCAATCAGTGCACCTTGGAAACAGCTAGAAAACTTGGACGGCTCCTCTTGCGTGGAGCTGCTCTGGTTGCCCCATGATTCGTGTCGCGCTGTGGGCAGAGACCACCCAGCTGGTGTACGTACATCCGTCTCCGGTGCTTACATACATACCACTACCTACCAACTATGTACATATGTATACTATTCATACATGCACATTTACATACTGCATCTTGACCTGAGAAGCAGTTGCGACGCCCTCCACTGCCAACTCACAAGAAGAAGAAAAAAAACAAGTGCATACACACACGGCATGCACGTTTTGCCTGAATCCCCAGCAACCACTTGTGCATTAAAAAACTTGTGTGCTGACACCGTCTTTGCCGCATGCCACATATGCATTCCACAATCCCCTTCCCACAACCCGGGCCCTGGCTGGTCCGCGCGGTATAATATGCCGTCGCGGCCCGCTACCAGAGCCTTTCGCCCGTGTACACGCCTAGCAGCCAGCAGCATTGACCGACACCCTCTAGTAGTTGCACGGGTCTCTGTTGCGCAGGGACATGTTCGTGCCCTTTGACCTCCTGTAGCCCTCCCGGAGCGATTCGTGTCTGACCCAGACTGCTGACCGACCTTTTGTCCATCCGTGTATCATATCTATCTGTCCAATCAACCAGTCAATCACATCGCCTCCCTCTACCCGCCCGCCCACCAAACGTTGTTGCAATCACATCAACAATCGCCACACTCCCAGCATCAGCGCCGCCGTACCTGTACACACTCCCATCAGCCACTGCAGAGTCGAGAACTTGACGGCTTCTAGCCTCTCCCGGAGCTGTGCCGTTTCCTGCTCGATCCTCGTGTCCGTCTCCTTCAACTTGAGCTCCTGCACATTGGCCTCCTCGCGAATCCGCCCCTTCTCTAGATTCAAATCCAGCCTGACCGACGCCTGAGTCCTCTGTATCTCGTCCCGTAGTCGCGAGTTCAGCTTTGCAAGTTCGTTGGTGAGCCTCTCGTGTGATGCCCGTGTAAGACTGGATTCGGTCGAGTCGGCCGTCATGAGTTCGGAGCGCAGCTTTGCAAAATCAACCTTTTGCGTGTATGTAGCTTTTTCCTGGTCCTCGCGCAGCACCATGGTACGTGTGAGATTTTGTATGCTGCACAACATCAGTTTGCGACAGCCTTTGAATCCTCCATGCTTTTCCCACACTCACCTCTCCTCAATCACGTCGCTGAGCACCCTCATCATCCCCTCAGCCTGCTCTTCTGTGAACCCCTCCTCTTTCAGCCGCTGCACAAACTTGAGCGTGTCGAAATGGTGATCTCTGGCCTGCTTCGCCGTTGCGTTGAAGCTGCGCTGAAGCTCCAAAGCAGACCCGTGCCCACTTGTGCGTTGTGACCATCTCTGCTGCTGCCATTGTCTTGTCCCTGCTGTCTGGAGAGGCGAGAGCTTCGAAAGTGGCATGCGACGCTCCGACGCCGCCCAACAAGATCCATGTCGCCTTGCTTCTACTGTGCTTTGCGCCACAAGCCGCGAGCTGCTTGCAGACCATTGAAGCCGAGGTGCGAGAAATCGCGGAATCACCGCCGCCGATATCGAGGGCGCTGCCATTGTGCCGATGTTGTAGTTCCTACATCATCTCGCTGTCGAGAAATTGGAAGCCGCCCGAGGGTAGCCAAGCCTTGCAGACGTCAATGGATTTGCCGAATTGGGCATACCATTCCATCGCCCTCACTAAACCCACCCTGCAGCACCGCGCTTTCGCACTATGCATCGTTACTCTTTTGTCATTCTATTGTATTTTCATTAGGACTTCTTCAAAACACATAATCCCAAAGCCATAAACAACGCTTGCTATGCATGCCTATTACTAAACACAGAAGTACGCAAATAAAACAATCACCACCTCCTTATCTATCTTCCGTATTCAAGGCTCGGTACAATCACTGGCCCATACTTCATCGGTGCACTGTATCCACCGTCATTCTGCACCATAAAGTCGACCGCCAGACTTAACTTGCCCCCGCTGTGACCGGGAACACCTTGCCCAAACGACCCATTCACAACGTCAGGATCGTATATCACACACGCCACATAGTTTCTTCGACCCATTAGTCGCTTGTACTCCCGCGGTTGTCCGTTGACGTCTTGTGTAAAAATTTCCATCATGTCTTCCTTGGTATCCGAAGGCTGATTGTTGCTACGATGCCCATTCTGTGGTATATAGAGCGCACGGTTGTTGTGTAGAAGTCGCAGGACATAGTTGCTGGGCGGTGCGTTGACGACCGAAGAGGAGATAATCTGGTACATGGTCTTGTGATCCTGAGGTCTTGAAGGGTCATGAACCAGACCCGCACCACAGCAGTCAACACCGCCAGAGAAGAACGTCATCCGCAACGACTTGTTGTGAGCAATGCCTTGTAGTGTCCGGATCAGATATGTCCGCTCAAGGTCCTAGATTTGGTTAGCATGTTACTTGAAATCATGTGGCCTTCACTAACCTTTGAATCGTGCGTCCACTGATCTCTCAATTCATCGAGCAGATCAATCTCTCCAAACGGACTCAAGACGCCACTCATCAACCCAGACTTGCCAATAGCCTTCTTGACCGAGTTGAAACCATCTCCGACAACGCTCTTGGCACCAACAACACCAGCCACTCCAGCAGTCACCTTTCCAAGCATGTTGAAAGTACCAGTGACGGCCTTCTTGCCCGTAGCCATCGAGTGCGCAAGATGCTCAACAGACTCAAGGCGGGGATATACAATGGGAACAGGAACCATCCAGATACAATGTTGCACACTGGGCGGTAATGTTGCCACCTTGGGGAAGATGCCCTGATACGTTGGTCCTGCCATGACTTGATGCGGGTTACGTTCTGAGCGGCAGTCTGGCCCAACAACCGTAACACAAGGACCTAGATACTTGATAAAGTGCCAGCCTGTGCCGGTGATTGTGAAAAGGTCCATGTCGTTGTTTACGTTACGGAGTATTTCAAGCGTTGTGTGGTGCTGGAAGAGCAAGTACATTTCAATACCCAATCTTCCGATGTTCTTGAACATATTAGAAAACTGCATATATTCAGGATACGACCCGAAGCCATCAAAGCTGCAAACCATTAGTATCTAGACAGAGTAAGAAGTTAACAAGAGCTTACATATCGTGGTCATCAAGAGCTAGGATGTGGGGAATTTGAGCGAATGCCTCTCGGAGATGTGGCTGATCAAAATGGCTGGTGTAATAGTGGAAGTATGCGTGACAAACGTCTTCCTCGTGCTTCGCGGTCCACGCTGCGTTCTTCCGGACCTCTTTACCACTTGTTGCCGTCCATTGCTTCAACAATGGAAGCTCTTTCCACAGACGGTCAGCATAAATCTGGCCACCCAGGCCCAGTTGTACATGGAAGCCACCGCACTCGGCATTCTTTTGCAGAATATCCTTCCACATCAATCCAACCCCACCGAGTCTTGCTCTCTCATTGGCGTTAACATTGAGCGCAAAATCGTTTCCTGAATGAGCAATAAACCGCCAGCTGGTCTCATGTCGCCCAGCTACCAAAAACTCAAATCGAGTGCACCCCAAATGTGATGTGATTGCGTAGGTCCACTTGGCTGCACGGTCGTCTTCCATCTTCAAGTCAATGTCGTATCTGTAGAAAATCCATGTTTGGTGCGTGTAAATGGGGTTGGCCTTGAGCTGTCGTGGATTGGGTGACAGGTCTGTACTCTGGTGGATATGAATTGTAGGAGGATGAGGGGTGTTGGTAATGAGGAGAATTGACCCCAGCCATAATCCCCGTTCAATGTCCATGTTTGTATACCTTAGGTACGGTCCAAAGTATACGCCATTGGTAGGAGCTACTTTGTACTGGTCTACACCTGCAGCGGGAGGTGGTCCAGTGAAGCCTGTGGTAGTTGGAGTTGCAAGGGGTGCCATGCCGAAGTCTCCAGAGAAGGTAGCCGTCTGGGGAGCAAAGCCAGGTGACGCCATAGGAGTCTTTCCAAAAGATGGGGATGCCAAAGGACCACCAACAAACGTGCCTGTAGGTGACATGGGCTCGTTCAGATTGAGAGGCGTGGGTCCCTTGGGGAACTCCCATTGTGTAGATTGAGTGGGAAGATGGATATAGTAGTACTGACCAGAGTTGGGGTCGAGATGTGCTATCCAACCCTCAGGTAGCGGTGGGGGAGATGCTGGTCCTGGCCCTGGCCCTTGGGCCTGAGCCGGGCTTGGCGTATGAGCTGGTTGAGCCGTTTGTGCCTGTGGCGGGAACTGGTTCTGTGTGGGTGTTGGGGCTACTACCGCTGCTGCAGGTTGCGATGGTCCAGCCGGTTGGCGCGCATCATTTGCGAATGCAGGGTGACCCTGATTAGGATCAGACAGCGCCACACCTTGAGCAGCTGGCTGCTGTCCTTTTTCGTTAGGATAGCTTTGGGCTTGGCCAGTTGGCGGGGTCGTTATGCTCGAGTAGGCAGGCGGTGGCTCCTCATTCAAGTTCATGCGGCCCATGTCCTGGCTCAGAGGATGATCCGGGGATGCGTTTGTCTGGGATGCATTCGCAGGAGGGGGTGAGAAGCGAGTGTTTGGCGCTTGCGGGAGAGGGCCCTGGGGAGGAGTGCCTGATGGAGGTACCTGATCCATACCTTGGTACACTGCTGGTGGGCCATGCGGCATGTTGCCTGGCTGCTCAGTGGGAGTCCATGGTCTCCTTATGGGCTGTTGGTTGGCATAGACCTGATTTCGCTGGGCGGCTGCTGCATTATGGGCACTCTGGGCTTGTAGATTGGTGAGGGTTGAAGTTCCTGCGATGCCTGCCGCGGCAAAGCGCGCTTCAATGCCGCCTCCGGAAGGAGGGATGATGGGTGTTTCTGGAGGGGGAGGCGAGCCCCGCTGTGCTCTTACTGTCGAAGTTGAAGCCGTGGAACTTAGGCGGTTGACACCGACTGGTGTGGGCACTTTGAGCGCAGGCTCATCCTGATTGGGTCCTGTGTAGACGACATTATCCTGCGCAGGTTGTGACGAGGACTGTGCAGAGGGAGGGGGAAAGTATTGCTGGTGGTACTCGGGATATGGGTTATTGTTGGGGGGCGCATCTGCGGTGTGCTGTCTTTGGGGCGCCTTCTGGAACAGCCCCTCCTTGTCAGGTGTGTCTGGACCGGGTGAGTCTGGAAGGGGTTTTGGCGCAGTTCCTCGTCGCTCTGCGAGTCTCGAGGGCTGAACTGAGCCGTCTGGGTGCCTGCTGCCGTAACCACCTATTGTCGGCCTGTTTGGGTCGTTCGCATCGAAGCGAGCGCGTTGGCCGGGAGAAGTGGGACTGGGCCCGGTCGCATTCGACCCTCTCCTCGGTTCTTCTCTTCCTTCAGCAGGCGTCGTGTTTGCGCTCCGTCTCTCGCGCTCGCTGAGGGGTGTATATCTTCCAGTGCCGAGGGTAGGCTGAACATTGGGCGGGCGGTCATTGTCCGGGTAAGGGAGAGGGGCAGTGGGAGGGCTCGATGGTGGTGCGGGGAACGAGGGCATAGGCGGCGGGCGCGAAAATGCGGGCTGGCTGGAGCTGCCCGCGGAATCTGTTCGCGGTGGCGGGCTCTTGCCATCGCGGCCTTTCTGTATCCTCAGGGGCCCGACTGTAGGGATGATGGGTGTCTCCGGGTTGGTGTCGTATCGCAAGAAGAGCTCCTCCTCGGGACGGCCCTGCTTGCGCCCGTCCATGGCTTTGGGTGGGCTTCTGGATATCCTTGGGCGCGTGTTCCTGGATCGCCGGCGATGACAGGCGTAGGCTTATTTTTGGCGACGGGCGCTGACAGCTCGACGTGCGCAAGCAGCCGGAGGGAGGGTGGGCGGAGGGCTGCTGGTGGGGTAGTGGCGCGAGGCCTTGTGGCTGGTGGCTGGTGGCTCGATATGACGTTGCGACACGGGCGAGGGGCACCAGCAGTCCAGGAGTCGTGCATGCGCAGTCTTCCGGGCCGGCCAAGTTTTATAGGAAAAGGAGATGCGGATGGCACAAGATACGCCCCCCCTTCCTGCTTGTGCCTACGCGATGCTGCTGACTTACGTAGGCCTGTTGCCCACACACAGCCTTCCCGCAAGTTGGGCTGCGGCGGGTCTTGCTCTACAGCACCACCCTGGCCGTAGGAGGCGCCCGCCTATGTGATTGGATGCGACGAGCATTTACGCGCTGCGGCCGGATTGGAGACCGCTGGTCACACTTGGCGGGCGCATGCGACCTGCTTTCTGTACCTGAGTGGCACACGCTACCACCCACCCTGCACCAATCACTCTCGCTCCATCGCTAGCCATGTCTGTGGCTGGTGGCAGCCACTATGTCCTCGAGATCACCATCGCAAAGCGGGCCGCGAACTACTTCATGCACCCCTGCCGCGGGCCGATACTCTCGAGCCTCCCGCAGCATAGCCAAATATGGAATTCATGCGTGACATGTATGTATGCGTGCTTCATCTTCATTCATTCATATCCTACCAGAAACATGTAGACGGCTGGTAGCACTCGGTGCATCTTCCTCCCTGCTGTAAAACCATCCCAGGCCCATTCCTCACCACACTTGCTACCTTCATCGCACAGGTCTGAGCACCTCCCAATCCCTCATATTCTGCATGTCCTCAGACTCGTCGTCCATCAAACTCCTCTCGCCCATACCGCTCCGTCCACCTCCGTTAGCGTTGGTCCGCGGAGGCAGAGCCGGCTTACGATCATCATCGTCAATCAAGTTTTGTATCGGTTTCCGTGCAAGGTTAGGAGGAGGTGCCATTGACCGTCTCGCTGGCGGTGGGGGATACGCTCTCGATTCCTGCATTGGCGGATCATCGCGGTACCTTTGAAGCGGCGGGGTCGGTGATGTGCGTGTAGAAGATGATTTCGTAAGAAGAGCCGGTTTCTTGTTCGGAATTGGTGGAGGAGCAGGTTTACGGAGTACCTGTGGTTTGCTGCTGCCAGGGGGTTGGTTTTGGGGCAGCGTGTTTGAGGCCCGGTAGGGCAGAGTGGGTAAAGAGTGTGTTGAAGCTCCTGAACCGGACCGCCGAAGATCATTCAACCCGTCTCGCGAGTCTTCTGAGCCAAGAATCTGCTGTGCATGGCCTGGATACAGCGGTGCAATCATCTTGCGTGCCGCTGGCTTCTGTGTTGCTCCTGAATTTGTCGAAGACGTCGGATTGTTGAAGTCAACCGTGCGTGCCCTTTGCGAACCACGTGCTGGTGGTGGCTCTGGTCTACTACGACTATTCTGTAATTGTTTAATGTCTACCCAATCTGGTTCTGGGCTAGGGGTGAAAGGGTTGCTGGGTCTGTTCGGATTGGGCAAGAGATCGTTAGATGGCGGTTGGACGCGCGCTTTAGCTGGGAGACCTTTGGAAAATGAGCATCCATGCTACAGCAGAGAGGAGGGCAAAAGTACCATTGTCAAGCCACCATTTCCTCCGATCCGAGCTTGCCGGTGGTAGTCCTGGCTCTATGCTGTCGTAACCAAGCAAGTCTTCATCGTCTGTTTCATCCTCCCCTAGATGGCCAGCTGCCCTGGTGTCACCAACAAACTCCCTTCGCTGTCTATACAGAGCCCCTTTCAAACTCTCCTTCTTCTTTTCGTCAACTCTTTGTACCAAGACCTGGAACGTTGCATAGACTGGTCGATGATCGGAAAATCGAAGGGGCGCGTCGTTGTAGTGTATCTGTCGAATATTGTCGCCTTTGCGGAGAACACGATCGCACCATGCAGGTATGCGTGCCTTTTCCGACGTATCATACTGATCACTATTAAGATCGTACTTGTACGTGGGTGGGAAGGTTATGCGCGCTTCCGAATAGTAGGGGAAGGTTAAGCCTGCGACCATCTGCAAGTTGAGCTAGGGCGTGTCAGTAGCCATCATTACTGTGAAAGTTAAACAACCTACCTGATCGTTCTCATATAGCGTCTCAAGATCACCGACATGACACAATTTTTTCACCTTCTCGTTACTCAGGCCTATTCGGTAGTTGAAGTCACCAAGCCATATCACGGTATCATGGTCGTCGATTGATCTGTTTCTCTGGAATCGCAGTCCGTGGCTGATTGTCTTGTAGTCGCGATTGCGTTCTTCATAGTTGGCAAAACCAGCTGCAAGATGTGCAGTGACGAGGCAGATTGAGGTATTAGCATATTCGAAGCGGATCGCCACAGCACCTTTGTTGCCAGCCATGCCAGACATACCGGTCTAACGAGTTAGTTAGTATTTTGATATCACACATAAGATCTTTATGACTACCTTTTTCAAAGCACCCTCAACATTCTTGATGTGCTTCAGACAGTCTGACCGGACAAAAACTGACAAGCTTGCTCCGACTAGCTGCCCGCCTCTGAGCATAACATATTCATCCTTACCGTGTCTCTCAGAGTTTCTGTTCAGACACGTCCTTACGGCTTCTTCCCAAGCCTCTCGTCGGTCTGGGTCTGTAGACATAATCTGCTGCGGGCTCAACTCAACGATTTCTTGGAATCCCACAGCCACTATCTCAGGGCACTGCTGCGAAGCATCGACATCAGGGCACAGCCATGGCGACAGATCATTTCGGATACCATCCGTCTTTCCGTTGAGGTTGAACGTCCCAACAAGTATGTTGATCATCTCAGTTTCTGAGTACTCTGCAGACCGCCTTGCAAGCTCTGTGACAACAAAGTCGTTTATTGGGTCATAAAGGTGCACTGGCACTTGCCCAATGAGTCGTCCGAGAAGCATATCGATTGTGTTTTGCCGCCCCTTATCCGCAAAGTTGTTGATGTACATTCGTGTGGCGCTTTTCCGAGCATCCGCAAGAGCACCGGCAAGCGACATCTTTCCAGATCGCGTAAAAGAGGACTTCAAAGCGCCGGTGCCAGCATAAATCTTGGACAGAGCATCGCCATTATCTGCCCACATGCTTGAGTGTCTGGCCCAGAAGTCTTGACTGGCTCTGAGGCCTTTGTGGCTCAAGAACAATTCAAGCGCCATCTTGCTGATGATGGTTTGGACGAGATTCGTGCGATCGAGACAATCTAGACAGTTTGTTCTAAAAATTCCCTCTTGCTGCAATATGGTCATTGTCCGTCGAACAAGATAGTCTTGTCCGCTGTGTCTCGTCTGCTCTTCTACCTCTTCAGAAAGGTAGTATCCAAAGCCTTCTGCGGAATCTTGGATCCACCTGGCGATCATGCTGGCCATCTCGTACCCACCTGGTCCACGTGTCTCGGCATGGAAATCGTATTCGGTGAGCTTGATGAGATCATGTTCATGTTGAGCAGGATCATGCCCGTGGTTCAGCGGGCTGTTGCGGATATGACCACGATATCTATATGACAACTCTAGCTCATTCTGCTTTTCGTTGCTCAGCAAATTGACTACATGTATCGTGCCATAGCTCAGCTCTAGGTTTTCAAAATGCTTGTCAAAAGCCGGCTGAGTGGCTTCTGGAGATCGCGTGATGGTGATCTTCTGTTGATTGGGCAGAAGGCCAGCCTGTTGCTCCCAAAAGATAGGTACACTTCCTCGTACTTGTACGTACGAGAAGCAAGCTCCTGATGGAGCCCAGTGGATCGTTTCAGTCTCAACAAAATTTGCGACGTTTCCGTCGTCGTCGATGCCTCGCGAGTTGAACCTGGTGCCAGCCCTTTTGCATGATAGTCTAGAAATAAGGGTCATGGAAGAAGGCATACCCGAGTCCTGAACCCTGATGGGTGCTGAGGCCTTGGGGATTGTAATCGTCAGCGCGAAACCGCGAATCGCTGATGTCAGGATTCCTGATGCGTCCAGTGCCTCTTTATCCTTCGATGCGAGCCTACTCCTGAAGTCTACCAGTGGTTGTATCATGTATGAATTCCACAGAAATCCGGCATCCAGGCTATCGACAGAGACGGTGGCGGCGTCCGTGGTACGATCTTGTAACCGCCTGGTAAGGTCAAAGTCTGAGCTGTAATAGAAGGTTCCACTGCTAAGAATCTTCTTGAGCGCCAGACACGGGTGCTCCGTCGGGCTCTGTTCTTTCCTGCCCCCAAAGCCCATTTCGTATCCCTCGTCATCAATTGTATCCGTAGGGTAGGGGTTGACTTCATTGTCAAGCAGCATGTCATAGCTAGTGCTGGTCAGGCAGTAGAAGCCGACAGAGTGTATTCGTTGCACGGTCTCGCCCGGCCGTACGGTCGCAACTTTGCTTGCGCCGTTGACTACGATCAAGAACACATTATTGTCCACGGTAATCAGTCCCAGAGTACCATATACGTTGACTGTGTTTATGGCCCTGTAGTCCTCCAGGTCGATTTCCTCCAACCGCGTGAACTCGACCATGCAGCGCGCGACGCCAGCGCCATTGCTTCCCAGCGACGTTGACGAAGCATTTGGATTCCCGTTGTGCTCGGTAGTGGAGGCGCTGTGTCGGAGGACGAGGGCGTGGGTTGAGGTAGCAAGTGCGATTGCGCGGTGCGGGTAGTCTTTGACCAGGACGTGGATAGACATTGTTCGTGGTAAGGGGGTGCGACAAGCGGCTCGACAGGCGCTTCGGGCATGTCCCACTTGCTCTACTTACGTGCAGCGGTGAAGAGTGCTTGCGCGCAAAGTATGACGGTCGTGGCAAGTAAGCACGTGTACTTGGAGGATTGTTTTCAGCTATGGGAATAATCTCGGTCTCAATGCTGATCGCAACCCTGGACTTGTATGCACATACGAAACCGCTCCGCTGGTGCCCAAGGCTTCCCTGGCCATCGCTTGTACCGGCAGCCGGAAGCGGGTTTTCTGTGGCTAGGACTTTGTCTGCACCCAATACTTTGGCTCTCTGAAAGGGCGGCGTCCGGACGTGCGTTGGGCCACCGCCGTCATCCAGGAACCGCCTCAGCAATGACCTCATTCACAGCCACTAAAGCTTTGGAACAAACCGGAGCATGTCATTAAATCGTAACAAGGCCACTACGTACTACGTGCAAATTCACAGTATCTGTCAAACAATTATTTCAACATCATCAACATGAGCGCGATTGAATCGGCCAGATGCGCCTTGCAAACAGGATACCTCTCCCTCACTGCAGCATGGTAGAAGGCCCTGACAAGGTACCAATGATTACCGACCGTAGTCCCTCCTCCGCCTTCCGTCATTTTCTCCGATTGACACCCTCATGTTGGTGGTTTCTCTATACCCTCCCCTCGAATCGTCGTAGCCAGCACGACTGCGGCTACGCTGTCTGCTCCGGTCTCGCGTCTGATATCTCTCGTATTGATCGCTCTCGCTCGATTCAGGCTCCACATATCGGTAGTGCTCGTAGCGTGGGTTATCAGGGCTGTAAGCTCGTTGGTGCTCACGCCGGACCTCGCGCTCACGGTACACATATTCACTACGGTCGTCAAGACTAGACGTATGAGAGGTGATGCTAGATCGCGGAGAGACCTCGACGTAGTGCGCGCCGCCGTGGTGGGAAGTATGGTGAGACGAGATATGGCTTGGCGGCGGTCGTGGAGCAGGCATAGGCGCCGGTGGTGGTGGTGGAGGCGGAGAAGGCTGGATGAACACAGGCACCGGCTGCGGCGCGGGAATCTGGAGAGGTTTTGGTGATGGCACAGCAATATAGGATGACGAGGGCCGTGGAGGTGAGTCGCGAACAACCTCACTGCGCGAGTAGCGGCGTTCAATGTCGCGCGAATGTCGCGATACACGGCGACGGGGCGGAGAGCGGGCACGCTGCACCACGCGGTAGGGGACTACGTGGTCCTCTTCCTGCTTAACTTTGACAAGACACATGGCGCCTTTTTCGCTCTTCACTATGTAATCCGCCGGCAGCGGCGAGAGTCGACAAGTAGGAAGCTTCGATTGCGATCGCAATGTGATTCGTGGGGGCCGATCAGCGTGGGGTTGCCCGATCAAAGACGCGGGCGGAGCACAACACAACCAAAGCACGCGCAAACGAGGCAGATGGAGAAGCGGAAAAAAAGACAGCAGAGTTTGAGGATATCAACAGGAAGATTGGATAAGTATGCGCCCCAGAGGTTGGGCAGCCGATGCCCAGCCACAGCTGACCCCCCATGTCACTTTCATGCTGCTCCGCCTTGGAACGGGACGTGAGTACATACGATGACGAGGTCTAGGCTCGTCTAAGTAACAACGGTGTGCTAGCGTGCAGGCTGCAGGCTAGCCCCAGGTACAAGCCACCACCATGGTTAACAGCCAAGGCAGAAAGTAAGTACAATCATATTTCCCGTGGCCGTGTAGATTCGTGACAATCATGCCGTATCCCACGTACAAAACACTACATGTTCCACCCACTTGCTATCTCAAATTATACATGAACCACCTAGATACCTCGACAAGCCTGCCTATCCTCTCCTCACGCACGTGTGAAATCTTTGGAGATTGCCGTCAGTAGGTCTGTCATACAACCTGCCCTACAATATCGGTCACGTATTCATCCAGTACCCGAAGGCATGTCTTTTGCTAAGTCTGCAAGTGTGCCGCTGGGCGTGACGGGCGATAGAAGTGGGAGGTACTCTCGTGTCGATTTAGATATGTACACATCTGAAGACAAGAACATAACTACCACTAGTCGTCCATGGGCTTGTCCTCCAGTGTAACGCCTCGGGACGCTGTGTCTTCACTTCTGGTGCTACCGGTTGAGTCCCTGTTGCCTCTCGTCAAGCTGCCAGCAGTCTTCCGGGGAAAAGGTACCCTGGTACTTGAGGGCGCAGGGTGCTCGACCGGAGTAGCCTCGGGGGCACCATTTGTAGTAGCAGGAGCTATTTCGCCGGTAGAACTATCATCACTTCCGGGTACTTCAAGCGATCCACGGTTTCCATTGGCCTTTCGCGAATCAGTAGGTGATGATGTGTTGACTGGGAATCGTGTGGCGCTTCGGTCTCGGCGATGAGATCCTGATACTCGCGAGCCAGGCGCTGGTGAGGTTGCCCGTGGTGATCGCTGAGCAGCAATGGCACGTTGCCGCTCCTCCATGTTTGCACGTCGGTTACTCTCATCTGTAGAGATTGCACGGGGGCGCTGGGCGCCGGAGGATGAGTGTGTGAGTGTGCTAGCGCGCTTCAACTCTCCGAAAATCGCATCCTTGTGCGCAAACAGATCGCGCACCAGGCGGTAACTGTATCGTTCATTCATAGTCAAACTTGACTCTTGCTTGGGCCTGAGGATGCATGGCGCGAGCGTATTGGCTAGCGCCGTGACATACGTCTCATCAGCCGATGTCAGCTCAATAAGACGGGTAAAGTGTGTGCAAATAGCATCCAGTGTGGCAATATTGGCAAGACGCAGCTGGCCAAGAGTTGACTGGATGACAGAAATCCTTGTCTCTTCAGAGACGTCGGTTGCAGTAGTGCTGTAAATGGTTTTGACAATTTCGTAAACATGGGAAGAAACCAGTGAGTCTAGTGCAATCAGTAAAAGAGCCTATAGTTGTCTCGTGAAATGCATACCAGGAAGTTCCAGAAGGTAGAGCTTGAGGACGCTAGCAACAATTGGCACGTCATACTTCTCAAGCAGGTCGTCAGGGAATCTTTTGCCAGTGTTGATCTCGGATCTGAGAGTGTGAGTTTGGGACAGAGGTACGTCGACTAGCCAGATCCCCCGACGGGCCTCGTCGCCCTCAAGATCAGGGTAGTGGTTGTCCAAGAAAGTGAGTATGGTAGTGATGATTATTGGCACACGCTTCTTGTCCGAGCGCGCGCGAGCCTCCAGATCTACACCAAAGGTTTGCTCTGCGTGACTGTCAGTATCTCATAAAAAGTAGAACTCGAAAGCACCGTACCATCCACAGAGTTATAGTAGTTCTCGTATGTCATAACTTTTGGCACAAATGGGCCTGTCCTGTAGTTCTCAAGCATGTACCGCAAATCACCCAGCGGCTGCACCGTTTCCTGGAAAAGCATCATCTTGTCCACAGTGCTTTGCAAGCTAGGAATGACGTTGCTGACGGCTCCAGAAAAGTCCAGAATGACCGCCTTGATGGCCTTGAGTCTATCCAGCTCGCAGCGCTCCATGAACTTGAGATGATCCACCATTGCCTCCTCCAAATTACACCTCAAGGAGTCGAGTTTCTTCACCGAGGCCTTGTATCGCTCATCAGCTTCACGAGCCTCTCGCCTCAGTCTCTCTGCTGGTGTCTCATTCGGGTATTGGTTGTTAAGTGGGTTCCATCCCTGCAGATACTCTTGCACGGTTCCGACAGGAGTGTCGACGGCGATGCTATCGGCCGATGAGTTCGACATGGTAGTGGAGGAGCGTGTCATGGGCTGCTTCTTCTCAGGCAATCCGGTAATCTGGAAAGCCTTGGTTTTCCACTGGTAGTTCATTCGAGAGCTGTTGGCGAACGTGTTGCCGACGTTGCCAATAAGGCGCAGGAAGCCATGGGCAACCATGTCTTGACCGATGCGCTCGGCGTAGCTGATGGTAGTAGCACCCATGTGCTTTTGGATGTACTCGGTGATGTCGGCACCAGTTGAGCAATTCTGGTAGGTGCCCAGGATGGGAACTTTGACCTCGCTGAGTTTGATGTTGTCAAGCATATGTGTGAGGATCTTCTTGACTTGGTCGGGCTGGTATGTCTCATCGCCCAGATCGATGGGCTCCTCTTCCTCGTCCTCGGGCTCAGACATCTTGATAGTAGGTACCTTGACCTTTGGGCTCTGTGCAGCTTCACTCTGGGGGTCCTGGAAAGCGAGCTTGTCCTCCTCCTCGAGATCCTCGACTAGACGGCATTTGTTGTAGTATTGTGAGCGGAACTTGCGGACGGCATCGGCCTGGCGGTCGTGGATCTTAATGCGCGATTGCAGGTCGTCTTGAGAGTTTTGGACACGGGCAGCGTGCGCCTCGCACCAGCGGCCAAAGGGACTCACAACCAGCTCTCGGATGTTGGACGCAATCTTCTTGTGGTTCACAGCAGCTGCCTCCATCTCGGTGCGCACGCCTTCGTAGGCCTGGTGAGGGTTAGCGGTCAACGGTCAGCGGTTGGGCATAGGCAGGTACTGTGCGACACGCACCTTTCGCACACTTGCGCCCTCATCTCTACTGAAGCCTCCGGCTATGCGCTCAGTGGCTGATGTAATGGCAGCCAGCGAGTTTCCGTAGACCTCTTCGGCATCGGCTCGCATACGGGCAACGGTCAGAATCTGCTGGTTCTCCTGGACTCCCTGCTGGAGCTTTCCAAAGAGAACACCCAAGCCTGCAAGGTCAGCACAGGTGGTGCAGTATTGGGAGCGGCGTCAGGGCATACCTCCGGCATAGTCGCTAGACCAGAATGACGCAGCGAAGCCGGTAGTCATGGCGGCAGCTTGCAAGCAGGCAGCACTCGACTGGTGACTACTCTTGAGGGAAGGGTTGTATGAGAAAAGAAAATATTGGGTTGTTGGTGGGTGGTCGGTCAACGGCCGTAGTGAGCGTGGAGAAGATAGGCCTGGGGAACGAACACGCAAGCGCGGACCCGGTGATGTATGGCAGAAAGTTGCGCGGCCTCAGACGTTTCGGCGGCGTTTCTGCTGGCGGAGGGCCCAGGCAGAGAAAGAGTGACGACTAGAAGGGGCAAGGTGCGCGTGACGGGCGAGGGCAGAAGCCAGGCTGACTGAAGTTACATAGGATAATAGGGTATCATGCAGCCGCCTCAGGAGGGGTTTTTGCAGGCCAGCCGCTGTGGCAGAGCTGATGTCGCATCCCACCACCCCTGCAGCCTTTGTTCGTGACAGGGCTGGCTCAGGCAGCCCAGCAGCCAAATAGCTTCTGCCCAGCCAGGGTTTTTGCCCGACATTTGGCCTTTAGTCGCCATGGCCAATGGTAAAAATATGTACTCGTACAGTCGTCGTCAATTGACCGACTCCTAACGCTGCCCCTGCGTCGGCTAGGGCCTGGTCAGCCCGCTGATGACTACCGTTCCAAGTACGTATGCAGTACTGCACTGCCCTGCCCTGCCCTACTACTAGTAGAGGACATGGTACACTAAGCATGTACTCCTGCCTACATACACGGCTGCGTACATACAGTACTACTTACTAGCACCATCCACGCCCCATCAGCCCCAACACCACCACCACAACAACAACCACGCCAGTACTACTACTTACTAGTCCAGTCTGCATCCAGCGCCTGCCCGACAGTCGACTAATTAGTCTCAGGTGGCTTGTGTATGCTCCAACCGGCGTGTGTGTGTGCGTGTGAGCGTGAGTGTGTGCACGCTACGGGCCGAGTTTGGTGTTGCACTTGCCCTCTTGATCCTTCTCAGCCTTGCAGAAATACACACACCCACTCACGCATCCGCCTTGGGTTGCAACCACAGCCCCGCAGCCATCAGACTCGCAGGCTGCACAGGGGCACCAGCACCTCGCTCGGCAAAAGACGCCGGGTTCAACCCAGTAAGTCTCCATCATGGCTCCCTCTGGCCTCGACAGCACACAACTCAACTATGCCCGCCACATCAAGTACTGGCGCAGAAACCTCAAGACACTGCTGCCCCATTTCTACACCAGCAATGACTCCAACCGCATGCTGCTCGCCCTCTTCACCGTCTCTGCCCTCGATATCCTGGGCGATCTAGACGCAGCCCTGTCCTCTGAGGAGCGTCAAGGGCACATCGATTGGGTCTATGGCTGCCAATTGCCAGAGGGCGGCTTCCGTCCTTGGCCAGGGTCCAACTACGGCGAGCTCAGAAATGACGACAACAAAATCTGGGACCCTGCCCATATCCCGGGAACCTTCTTTGCACTCCTGACGTTGATTGTTCTCGGCGATGATCTGGAAAAGGTTAAGAGGAAAGAAATCTTGACGTGGTTGGTCCAAATGCAAAGGCCAGAGGGTAGTTTTGGTGAGACGCTCGGCGAGGGTGGCTATGTGCATGGTGGCAACGACTCAAGGTTCGGATACATGGCCACGGCCATTCGATGGATGCTACGCGGAAACCTTGAAGGGCCATGCGAAGGCATCCCAGACATCGATGTTGACGCCTTTGTTACATGCGTCCGCGCATCGGAATGCTACGACGGAGGCATTTCCGAAGCACCCTACCATGAAGCACATGCTGGATTCACCTGTTGCGCCATTGCTGCACTTGCCTTTCTGAACCGCTTACCGCTACCGTCCTCGCAAAAGCCCGATGGTGTTATCCGCGGAGTCTCCAATGTTCAAAATACTCTACATTGGCTTGTGTCCCGACAAACTCTGACCCTAGACGAGGAGGACAGTCTAGACACTATGGAAGACGAGACCGATTCCCCAGAGACTTGTCACGACGCGCACTCTTTTGTAAAGTTGGGCTCCTATCCATCTACGCAGGCCCAAGAGGACTCCAAAGTAAGACCCAATGTTCACTACGACCTGCAATGGGTTGGTGTCAACGGAAGATGCAACAAGATTGCCGATACATGCTACGCCTACTGGACATGCACACCTTTGCAACTGCTCGGTCACCTCAACATCGTGGATTCGCAACCCATCAGGAAATGGTTGCTGGACAAGACACAACATGCTGTTGGGGGCTTTGGCAAGGTTACCGGAGACCCGCCGGACATGTACCACTCGTTTCTGGGCTTGATGGTTCTCGCTATGTTTGGCGAGCCTGGCCTTCAGAGTGTTGATCCGGCATTGTGTCTTACGCACAGGGCGAAGAAACATCTCGAGTCACTTTCATGGAGGAGGAAGATACTTGGTATCCATGACTCAGAAGATGGAAAAGTTGATGCATAGAACAAGGATAGGTCCAGTTGGCTACATGCTATTTATGGACGATGAGAACGTCTTCTTGCATGTCCAGTCAGGCTGGTTGGTGTTGTAGATTCTATGTTCATGATTGATGTCTTTCTAGCTTCAACCTATTATTTTGCGTCGAGCGCAATACTCACAATCAATGAGAAACGAGAGTCATGACTACCACTGAAGTAGATAATTCAATCACAATAATTTCATCTAGCCTGTCACGATCGTGATGGTGGTAAGAGTGATGCCTTAGTCTAAGTCTAGGTAGGTTAGGGACCAGCCTCGGCTCCACCCAGACTACCTAATGCCTACCAGATCCCTGCCATGCAGGTAATTTTGGCAAACTCCGCAACTACTTTTCCCACCTGTCGCAATACCAGCGCAACAGCAACATCCCAGCACCACTCGTCCTGCAGCCTAGTCTCCACAAGGTCCTGCTAATTTCTGGTAACCTTCGACGCAATCATGGGCCCGCCCAACAAGAAACGCAAGCTCGCCGTCACGGCGCCCGAAACAATCGAATTCGACTTTGCGGCGCGCGAAGAATACCTGACCGGGTTCCACAAGCGCAAGCTCGAGCGAAAAAAACACGCCCAGGAAGAAAATGCGAAGCGTGAGAAGGAGGAGAAATTGAGGTTTAGGCGAGAGGTACGTGTTCGACTTGTTTGTCAGGTTGGAAAAGCACAAGCGCAGCATTACTTGCAGCGCCCAGCATCCTCAGCATATACAACGTAACATGCGACTAACACATGGTACAATAGCTCCGCGCCGAGCGCAAAGCCGACCTAGAAAAACACGTCGAAGAAGTAAACCGGCTAGTCAAGCAAGCAAACGGCGACCTCAGCTCCGCCGACTCGGACTCGGACTCCGACAATGACGATGATAACAAAGACGGCAACGAAGGAGAAGAAGAATTCACAGGATTCCAAGAACCAGAGCCCATCAATCAAGAAGACGAGTACATTGACGAAGACAAATACACAACCGTCACCATGGAATCCGTAAACATATCCAGGTCTGGCTTCTCGCGGCCAGGCGAAGACGACGAGCACGACGAGGAGGCCAAGAAGAAAGCACAGGAGGCCGCAGAGGCAGAGGCTGCAGCGGCAAATGGCAGCAACAAGAAGAAGGTGTGGACAAAGGCGTGGCCCAAGAATAGCGATAAGCCCAAGAAGAAGAAGAAAAAGTTTAGGTACGAGACTAAGACGGAGAGGAAGGCGGAGCGCATCAAGCAGGGCATGAAGAAAAGGAAGCAAAAGGAGGCTAGGACGAACAAAAATTAGTAGACACGCGACATGATATCTCACTCTGCATCTGCATTGTCTTGTGAGCGTTTACGCTGGTGGTAGGTAGAGCTTTCGAGAGCTTTGTGCAGGAATACACAAAAATGATACCCCCCCTTCCCCCCCACCCTTCATAACTTTGTTCAGTTTGCTCAACAAAGCACAAACATCTGACACAATTCCGTCCCGGTATGTCCGCGGCTCATGTTATCCAGGGGGTCATAGAACCCCCTCCCATCAGTAAGTACACATCTCATCATGCACGGCGGCCAACGCACTGTGTGATTCAAAGGGGGTATTACGTATGTCCGGCGGGAACCACCAACGTTGTATTTGCTCAGGGATTACAAAAGGCGAACAGGCCCGCCCAGCAAGCAGCCGCAGGAAAGAAACAGTTGTATAGTAGTAGTGTAGGGGGGTTGTACGCGAATGTCATGTGTGTGTGAAATCTGCCTCTATCTCGACGGTCCCACGGTAAGCTAAAGCACCTTGTTTCCTATTTGAATACAGTCGCAAGGGCGCAACAATAAGAAAAAACCAGCTTAGATGTTACCGATCTCCTTGACAAAGTCGTCGAGCTCCTTCTTGGTGTCGGCATACTTCTTGGCCATCTCCTCATACTTGGATTCCCACTGGTCGCGGGATTGCTCGAGAGCCTGGACTTTGCGTTCGTAGTGGCCGGACTTGACGTCGGTTTGGCGGAGCCTAAGAGGGGTAGCGAGTCAGTACACGCAGATCAGGGGGGTGAGTAGTGGTGGTGGCAGTGGTAATGGCAGAAGGCCATCCATCGGAAGGCATGGAAAAGAGAGCAATCGTACTTCTCATTGAGCTCGCGGATCGTCCTGTCCGACTCCTCAGCTTCTTCCTCGAGAACTTGAATCTTGCGCTGGAGGCTCTCGGCTTGAGTGCCGGCTTGAGCGCCTGCACCAGCTTCGTCCTTGTGGATCTTGACTTGCCCCTCAAGCTTCTCAACCTCGCTCTCGAGCACAGAGTTCTTGTGCGTCAGCGAGGTGATCTCCTGCTCCTTCTGTGTCGTCTCGGCCTCGAGCTGCTTGACCCTTGTCTTGAGCTCCTCAGCGCGGGCGCTGCTCTCATCCGCCTCGACGCGGAGAGCTTCCATGCGCTGTGCAAAAAGGCCATGTTAGCGTGTGTTTCCCATCTTGGCCTTAAAGGACGTGAATGTGGCGTCGGTCAGAGGTAGGGTTGGGCATGGTGGGAAGGGGCATTGGCGGGGTATGCATCGACTCACCTTCTTGATCTGATCCATGGTGGCGGGCGGTGTGAAGAGTGTGAATGGGAAGAAGGAGTGTTTGCGTAGTGTGGTGCTGCGGAGACGGTGGAGAGGTCAGCAGCTTATATAGTGGAATGGAGCGGAGCAGGTGTGTTGTCGTGGATGTCTGAGAAATGTGCCTGGCAGTTGGGGTGTGCAAGCTGACAATGCGGGCAAGCGTTGCCGAAAGGGACTACCTCCGCCCGGACCCTTTTGACCAGCCCAGACCCTCTTTGGCCGCCGCCGCCCCAGCAACCGCCAGTAAACACACAAGCATCCACCCCGACTATCTCCCTCCACCAACCCCCGCTCGCCGCCCGCCACCCCCCACACGACTCGCTCAATGTAACCACCGCTATGACGACTCTCGCAGCAAACGACCAGGAAAACGCCGTCCGCCATTTGCACGCCGCCGGCGGCTCAAAGTCGCTAAACGCGGGCATCAAGGGATTCAACGCCAAAACACCAGGAAACAAAGCCCCCAAGACGCCCTTCAAGATCCCGCTCAACGACGAAAATGCCGTGACCAAAGGCGCGAAATCGCTTCTGCAGACTCAAGGCAAGGGAGCCGAATTATTTACAGGCGGCAAGGGTGGAAAAGTTGACCAGAATGCCTTTGTTACTCCAGCCGGTATGACGGAATAGGCGCGTAATGCCTTCACCAAAACTGATGTATCTAGGACCTCGTATGCGTGCGCCGTTGGGAATGAAAACGACCAATGCCAAATCCAGAGCCTTTGCGACGCCAGCGCCTCTTTCCTCTGCAAAGACGCAGAAGCTCAGCCCGCGTCTACGTCGTCCAAAAGTTAAGGTCCACCAGCCTGAAGTCGCCCACGAGTCTGAAGATGACGTGCCCGAAATCGAGTACATGCCCCCCAAGGAGGTTCCGCTCGAGGATGATATGGATGAGTACCTCCCCAGGAACTGGACTATTCCCAAGATCAGCGAGCAGGACATGGTGCGCGGCATCTGGCAGGCCTACCACAACCCAATTGAGGACGACGGACGCACGCGCGAGCAGCGCAAGTTTGAGGAAGAACTCCAGAAGGGCCGCAAGCAGCGCGATGAGCATTTTGAGAAGATCTTTGCATCCCAAATGGCCAAGGACGACGCTGAGATGAGGGAATACTATGGCATCAAAGAACCGAAGAAAGAGGCAGCACCCAAAGCAGTAACGTCCGTTTCTGCGCTTAGAAAGGCTCCAACTGGACCATCGACTATACGCGCCCGATCTGCAGCAGCCGCTCTTCTCCCAACCTCAAAGCCCAGCTATGCTGCTCCTACTGTAGCCGCCAAATCGCGCGTACCTACTGGACCAGTTTTTGGCAGGAAAGGAACAAAGACACCTACAGAAATGACAGCCTCTCGCCAGGTCTCAGCTTCAGTAGTGTCCAAGAACACAATTGGCTATGCTCAAGGTCGTGCTGGACGTGCTGCTCCAGCAGCGCGCAAGCCTCTCTCCAACGTCACCAAGCCTGCGCCTTTCTCAGCCATAGCCCGCCCCGTCTCAACCAGCCATGTGCGCAGCGCGAGCACCAGTGCTTCTACTGGCCGCTCTCGAGGCCCCATTTCTCGCTGCAGCTCCACTTCTACCAACGCTACGCTGGTTTCATCCGCAGAGGACGAGCAGCCTCGTCGTACCGCCGAAGACTTTGAGCGCGAAATGGAGTTGTTGCTGCTCGCGCGTTCTGACGATGAAGACGACGACGCGTGGACCAAGAACTTTAGCAACCAGTTGCATGGAAATATTGCGCTCGCTGAGGAGGAAGATGACGATGACGCTGGATTCCAGCTGCAGCTCCCAGAAGGCTTCTAGCATGTTGAAAGTAGAGAGGCGAGATGAACCGAACTCGAGAAGAAGAAGAAGAAGAAGAAGAAGAACATGCAGCCATGTGTAAATTACTAAACTGTGACATCTTTTTTCTTTCTGTTTTCTGGGGCTGCTGGAGTATATGTGGATATTGGATACCTCTTTCTTTGTCTTTTTTTCTTTCTTTCTTTTAGTTGTAATGGGTTAAACTTGAGTGTGAATGGTATGAATTCATGCCATACATGTACATCTACCTCTTTTGCCTGGTTTTGTTGTGTCTCTGGTGAAGTACTGTGATATATCGCAATGTGGTAACCATGCTGTAAATCGACATAACTCTGGATCAATGTCTCACACCTCCCAAGCAACATCACGCATATTCAATACTTGTTTTTAACAACACTCCATTCGCTCAAAAAGGCCCACTGACTCAAGTGAAAAAAAAATGGCTAGCTTCATATGCTGTCTTATGTATTCCCAACTACCCTTTCCCATTCCCTCCCTTATTTCGCTTATTTCTCCAGCCCTGCCTTGCGCATTCGCATGCATTCCCGATCCCATTCGCACCTTTTCGCCCTATATGTATATATGCTATATATGCTATATATGTATGTTATTTATGCTTCGATAGAGTATCACGGACCCCTGACTATCCCTCTCCTTTAGCGGGGAGATGAGAGAGAAAAAGAGGTGTGATACTCAAAAAGGGCAAAAGTGAAAAACCCTCCCGATCCTCCTCTGCTTGAGAAAGAAAATAACCATAAGAAAGAATGCACGCTGAAAAAAGAAACACCTCCTTACCGTGAATACGCCATGCCACTCGAAAGATCCAAATTCAGGAGGACGAAAGAAATAAAAGGACAGAGACGAAGAATGAAAAAAATAGGGGGAAGCATTAGACTAAGCAAATAGTCGTGTATGTAGCTTTTTGTTGGCTGACACTCTCCCCCAAACAAAACTACTAACCAACCCCAACTTTAACTCACCACCTCATCCACAGCGTACAGGTTCTGATTAAGAATCTTGTTCATGGTAAACATATGAACACGGTCTTGCTTGAAAACGGCGCGCATAGCGTCATCGCAGCGAATCTGGCGCTTGTCATTGGGGTCTTGCAGGTCGCGCGCCTTGACGTATTCCCAAATCTTCTTGACCGTCTGGGGCCGTGAAAGTTGTGTTTCGCCGAGCAGTTCAGACAGGGCTGGGGAGAGGGCCATTGGTTTCTGCAAAATGAAGTTAGATGGATTAGTTCTTTGGTTCCCGAAACGTGAAAGATGTATGAGATAAAACTAACGTGGAAGCCTCCTTTCCGACTTGGGCTCTTCTTCTCGCCGCCGCTGCCTGAGCCAACGTCGCTGTCGTCGTCGTCTTTGACCTTGTTTGCGCTCTTCTTCTTGGCCTTCTTCTTAGGCGCGGGCGCTTTCCGCTTCGTGTTTCCGCCCCGTGTTGCCCTGCCCATGCGCGCGTTCTCTTCTGCCTGTAACCTGGCTGCAAACGCCGCGTCGTCATCCTCATCTTTCACCTTGGTTTTCTTGTTCTTCTTCTTGGGTGGCGGGTTCTCGTCAGGCCCCGACAGCACAGACTCGTCATCGGGCGGCGATCGCTTATGGTTGGACATGTCTGATGTATCGCCGTTGGATGTCTTTGTGCCATTCCTGACCGTGTTTGTGGGTTCCGAGACATCAGAGCCGCCGTTCTGCTCGCTGTTGAACTTGTCGAAGCGCTGCATGATGAGCGTGGTGATTTGTTCCTTTTGATGCGACAGGTCCTCGCCGACTCTTTCCTGTATGCCCTTTCGTATGCGCTTCGCAGAAATGGTATTTATATCGCTCGCCCGAAGAATGTCGTCAATGATGACCGAGTACGAGGCCTCGACCTCTGCGGGGAGAGGGTCTGATGCGCCATGTTAGCATGCGGCCGTGGGCGCGTGGCAGACTGCGAGCGGATGCTTACCCGACATGGCTGTGGTGTTTGCTCGGAGTAGTGAGAGTCGCAACTACAAGGTCGATGGGTGGGAAGCACGGTCAGTTATTGCAAGACGCAGAAGCCGGAGCGTGTGAGAGGAAGGCTCGCGCAACAGGCGCAGAAGGTCTACACAGGGCGTCGTTGGGGAGCCAAAGCGTCGCCAGCAGGCTCTCACCCAGCAAGCAACTATTGCGGTCGCGGCCCAGAGTCAGAGACAGCTAAGAGACAGCTAAAAGACAGCAGCCAAGGTGCAGCCAAACACTTCGCAGCCTCTAGAGCGGTCCCGTTGTGCCGACCACTCGTGGCGGGGTCCAGTCACGGGCAGCAGATGAGTGGCACAGGGGCGTTGAATGCAGCTTGTGTATACGCAGAAGCCGGAGATGCAGCAGAGGACACCGTCGCAGAGGTTTGCTGGATACAGAGGCTGGCACTAAGGCAGACTGCGGCAATCGAGACATGCGCGATGAGGTGTGAAGACGTACATGCACGGGCGCGGTCTAGTCAGGTACGGGCCGACCTTGGAGGAGAAGGAGGCTGGGGAACCCCGAACACTACCGCGCCCTCGCCTTCACTCTCCCAGCTAACACATGTTTGCACCAACCGCCCGTCATCTCATACACATAGCTATAGACTGCTTATACACACACGATATTTGTCCTCGTACACATGCACACACCAAACAAACGGCTTGGATTTTACACTTCTCTCTCGCACCACTTGCCCTATCCGCAGACTGCATACATATTCGTCCAAAAGCGGTAGTCCTGTATCCCTTCTCAGCCTGCGCCATTCGCTCAACCCGGTAGTCCTCACATGACCCAGCAGCCGACTCCGTACATTTGCTTCTCTACTGCGCTTTTGATTTGATACCAGTCCGCCCTTCTCTCTGCAAACTCGTACACCTCCTCCGCCCGGAAGATGCCGTGATACCGGTCTGTATCCGCAATGATCGTGGCAATCTCTTTGGCTTGCTTCGCGTCAATCAGATATATCTGTGAGAGCTCGCGCAGCGCAGCAAAGTACTGGATGAGCGGTTTGTTACGCAGAGAGACAATGTACGTGTTGTATGCATTCATGTCGCTGCATGTAGTCAGTAGATGCCCCGTTTGCATCTAGTGCCAGGTGCTACTTACCTAATGAGCTTGATGGCGCCATCCACACTGATTCTCTGCCGCTTTAAATGTTTGCAAAGAGCAGTGAACAGGCGCACACCTACTTCCTGGTTGAACACATCAAGCACGTTCTTGTCTGTGCTGCCAATGAGCATGCTCGTGTGCGACGACACAACTTCCACAATCTTCAGTGCTGTTTGACTCGGCCCAATGTCTGACATCTCTACCACACCATTGGGCCCAATCGGAGGGTTGAAATCGGTCGGATCCTGCGTCGTACCACAAAGATACTCGACCTCGTCCATCAGCACATCAATACCTTTGTTGAGACCTGCAGCCACGCTCTCGTCGAGTTGTGCCTCAAATCGCTTCTTCTCCTTTGCTGCCAGGCTGAGGAAATCATCTCGATCTGTGAGATTGGCAGCAACAAGCTCCTGGAGATAAAAGACTTCGACCATCTGCTGTATAAGGTCTCCGACATTGACAAGCTCCAGGAAAGCCACGAGTGGCGCAACTCCTTCTTGGCTGTGGTCCGCCACCTCTCTCGGCTTGTAATCCGCAAGGTGGCTGACAGCCTTGTCAAACCCTAATTTCATATGGCGGTTGCCGAGAATCTGCACAAGGTGAATGAAAATCTGTTCCGACTGTTCTTTTGCCTCTTCACCAGACTGGCCGCCAAGCTGGACAAATCGAGCAGCACGTTCGAGACTGGTCTTGGCCATGTGCGTCAGATTGAGGGCAACCTCGATGCTGAAAAGGGATCTAATTCCTTCTAACCGCGAGTTCATGATGGCCGCCTTGGCAGCAAGTTCAGTCGTTGGGGCGTCCATCCGTGGGGTCGAGATCCCATCGCCAGGGATCGGAGTGCCACTTCTCGAGGTTGGATCCAAGGTACTATTTCTATTTGCGCTGGATTTACTCGCACCCGAGCCGCCCATGGTGGGCAGCACATTGACGGGCATCATGACTACCTTTTTGAACGACGACAGAAAATCTTGTTTGACAGCTTTCCGGTTCACATTTGCCATGAACCGAGTTTCAGTGGTTAGCTCTTCTTCTAGCAGTCGCTTCTCCCACACATCAACCTCTGCCGCCGACTTGCGTTTGAAATAATCCAACTCCTCTTGCAGGTAAAGATCGACATGGGGCTCAAAACACCGCGTTATGATTCGAATCGCCTCTTGTTGGAAATCAGGCTTGGAGGCCTTGGTGGGATGCAGGGACACTGCAAGCTGCAGCGCTTGGTCGAAAATGCCAGCAACAGTTTTCAAATAGGCTTCGATGCTCACGTCGTGAGCCTGGTCAAAAAGAGTTGTGAGGTACTCTGTAATGACGTCGTCTGCAACACGCTCTAAAAAGGTCTGTAGAACGTCAACCGTAGGCGGGAAAACACGATCAATGATGGCGGCCTCGTTATTGAGCTCGGTAGCTAGGCCTTTGAAAAATTCATGCGACGGCTTCAAAGTCACCTCATTACCTTGCAAACAATCTGAGGGATCTCCGAGCCTCTCCTTGTCCAACATCAACGGGTGATTGTGGATAAACGAGTCTAGACATGCTGCACCGCTATTCAAGGCTACCAAGACTGATGCAAACCGCTTCATGCGGCCATCAAAATCCTTTTCGGCGTAGCCTTGCTCGAACTCGCGAAGCACGGCGTTCTCGAAGATGCCAGTCATTGTATCGAGTTTTTCCTCACGCTGATGCCAGCCTTGAGCATAGTCGCTCTTTGCAAATACCTTGAGCTGGGCAAGCATCTGGGCTTGCTGCTCCGGGTCACGGTACGTTCGAAATAATATGGGATCGGCATGACTTCTCGACCTCTCAATGTCGTAGTAAAAGGGAGCCAAGGCACCATAGACTTTGCCATACTCTTGTCGTGCCATGCCCCGTATTGAACGCACGTTCGCCAGTACTTTGACAGCAGCTTGTGGGTCGACGATGTAGGAACTTGGGGCTAGTGTTCCAGATGCCGACAGGGTCATGTCGTTGAAGCCTTTGTCGAGCGTCGTGGAGCGGGGTCGGCCTTGGTGGTCTTGGGACTTGCGCAGCATATCCTCTTCTATGGCAGCATCGAAGAGAGTCATGCTGGTGTTGCCCACGTGGTCGTTGCCCGGTGCCATGGAGCTGGTGCTGCTATTGGGTACAACGCCTGCTATGCGTGCATCCTCTGCTCTTTGTGTCTGCAACTTCTTCTTCATAGCCTCTTCAAACCTCTGCTTGGCCTCTGCTTCGTTCCAGCAACCCATGCTCCTCAGTCTCTGCTGCCATCTTGTGTCGTCGTATACCATCTCGCGCATACGTCTCGAGGTGCGCGCAAAGTTGAACATGTCGGCGACGGGCAGATAGTCGAGGATGGTGTTGATGAGCTCTGCAAGTCATGGTCAGACGAGTGAGCCCATGAACTGGGTAGTTCGTACCTGCAGGTAGTACGGCCTTTGAGTCGCCCACGAGCTGCGTGGTGCGCAGCGACGCCAGCATGGACGGCTGTGTCTGGGGCATGGCCCGCTTGAAGTTTGACTTTGGCGGCATGATTGAGGTAGATAGGAATGATTTCCTCGAAAGATCTTCAACAAGTGTTTAGCCCATACCCTGGGCCCAGCGAAGTTTCGCGTGGTGGTCGCGGGGGCAGAGGGTTGTTTGCAGCTGAGGTGGAGCAGTGACGGTTAACGGCTTGGGCCTGGCGGCAGGGTCTGGTCGATCCGACATGGCACCAGATTGATCGCCCCGCAGCTAGAGCCCATCTATCGACTACATCACACGGGGAAGGCGTAGGGGCAGGGCAATGTTTCCAGCAAGAAGAACCGTGCCTGGAGGGTTTGTGAGGATCATCTTGGCTTTGCAGCTGCGTGTGCCAAGTTGGAATTGAGTTTGAGCAGTGGGAAACGCAATGATGCATCATAGACGGCAACACGGGGGAGCGAGAGGCAAAGAAGCAAAAGCGGAGCCGGGCTTCGGGCCTGGTTGATGACGAGTGTGGCAGCAGGACATGGAGGGAAATGAAGCAAACTGACATGTTGCGGCAACTCGCCAAAAGCAACGTGGAGCGAGACGCCGTGGCGGTCGCATAAGCAAAGCTCACACTTGCTATGTATAGGAGTGGTGAAGAGAGTGAGAGGGTTGAGTTATGCAGACGGGCCATGGCAATGCCAATGCAAAGGCCAAATGTACGCAGTAAATGCAAATGCAAATGGGAGACGGCTGCCACGTGGAGTGGAAAGCTCTAGACTCTGCCCCTGATGGGCGAAACAAAGGCCGTTAGTGGGGAAGGCAGAGCGAGTAAATGAAGCGTGGTGTTTTATGAAGAGTCGCAAGAGCGCGGGCAAAACATTAGGAGAGGGCAAGGCATTGGCTGCAGCCCTTGTCAGCAATTGAAGGGTCTCACGTGCTCTGCACCATGGGCAACCACAGGCAACCAAAGGGCAATCAGGTGCAAGGGCAATATTCAGGGCACCGTCGTGGTAGGCTGGGGCTATTCTGGGACGGGGCGGACGGTCCAGTAGGCGAAAGGTTGTGCCTAGCTCTGCCCCCCTGGCAGGCCGACGACTATGTTACAGCACAAAGTACAGTTTGTCTCAGGAGATAGTGCCGTCTAGGCGGAAAGGCAGGCAGGCAGGCAGGCAAGCAGGCAGCGAAGAAGGCCCAGGGCACAATGGCAGAGGCCACGCAAACATTAGGGCAGAGAGTGTGTGTGTAGGGATGAAACCCTGGACGGAAGGTTTCAAGCTGAGTTCCGCAGCACATGCCACCGCTGCTGACCCATGGCCGGCGACCCACGGCGCACGACATTTGTTGCGACCGTGAACGTCAGCGGGCTGGTGGGTGGATGAGTGAATGGGAGTATCGAGTGCGTACATCCAACGTATAATGTACCTGCATTGGCTGCGCAGGCGGGCCGAGGGGGGGTCGGGGGTGGCTGGCCAGAACGTAAGTGACAACGCATTGGTGGAGGCCCGAGAGCACCAGACAGAGGCAGAGGGCTCAAGAGAGGGTGTTCTGGCAGCGCGGTGGCCCTATGACGGCATGGCACCAAAGGAGAAGGCATCTAGAAAGACGGGCGTGGCGGGCTGGGAGCCGTGGCAGGTTGTGGTCGTCGTCCATGACACGGGCGTTGTGGGCAGAGTGAGAGTGAAGCAAGCGGCTCAGCCCAGCCCAGCCTCGTCAGCAGGGCCCTCCTCACAAACACGCGACCGCTTATGTTATCCGCGCACGGCCGTCCGTCTTGTCGACGACGCTTTGAGACGCCGGGAAGGCTCAGCCGGACGGCGATTGGCTGTTTCACCCCCAGAGAGTGGGGGCGCCGGCTCTGTCTTGTTGCATCCCCTTTCGCATCCACCGCACAAGACTCATCCCAGAGAAGCAATGTGCAATTGCTTCACTTCGCCCGACATGTGCTCCAGACTTGCGCCGAAAAGGGCCACGTACTTGCTGGGTGCCCGTCTGGCCCGTCCGTTGCCCCGTGAATGCATCATCGAGCCCATGGCCAAGCGTAGACGTCAGTCCATGGTGATGCTGAAGGACCATGACTTTGCGAGTTAAATATAATATGTCCCAACTATCGGTCCACTGTCACAACTACTGATACTCCCGCTGCACCGCTGCTCGACAAACCCAAAAACCGCCTTTGTCAATCTTAAAGTCTCAGACATAGTCTTGTCCCGTCCCCATTCATAAACACTCTTGCGCCCGCCCAAATCAGGACATTCGCATCCATCACCACACGCATACTCTACTACACTACTACTACTATTACTATTACTACCACTTCAATCCCCCATCTCAACAACAACAACAAGAACAACCATGCTCTTCGCCACAAACAAGCCCAAGATGCCCGATGGCAGCGGCCCCCCTGGCGATGGTGGCAGTAAGTTGCAGCCGCACCCCCTTCCAAAAAATAAAATAAAGTCCTTCGTGGTCCTTGGTTCCTGTGACTGACATGGTGCCTCAGGAAAACCAATTCCCCATTGGGAAAAATGAATGGATGGCTGCGCCACCATGCCCAATCAACATGCCCAATTACCCTGCACCTCAGCACGCCCACCATACGTTTTGTCTCAGCAAGCGACTTCCATTTCCTCGTCACCAGCACTACCATCTTATTGCGCGCGCTTTTGCGGTTTGCAGGGCATTCCACTAGTCCGCCCTGGATGCGTATCCCACGACGACATGGTCCTCCGGGGCGCAGCACTTTGCCGCCCAATACGGAAAGTGCTGCTGCTGCTGCTGCTGCTGCCACGGGCTGTGTGTCAGGGTCCGGTGACCGAATCCGCCATTGCAGCAACTCAAAGCTCGCTCTCCATTGCTCGCCGGAGCACTTGGGGGCTACCCGCTCCCTATTTATCAACGGGGCCAAACTCGCAGAGTGCCTCGAGTCTGCCGTGTCTGCCACGGCTCAGTGGCTTTGCTGCGGCTGTGCAGGATTTGGGGGCCGCCGCTTGCACCAGCCCAGGCAACGAACCTTGGTTCACCATTCACACGCCCCACCGGGCGCCCTTTCTGCCTGCGAATATTGCCTTAGCCCACGATGCGCACTTCGACGCCGGCGCTTTTGCGCAGCACTCCCGGTCGACTAAACCAGTCACCCTCGGTGTGACTGCATTCTGAGTCTTCGAGAATGCCGCTACTCGACTTTGCAGCCTGGTGGTCGCCTTGTTCGTCAGGGCGCCGGCCAATCACCGCCCGCTCTGCCTCCCGCACAGGGCGCAGTCTATCGTCCTTTGCAAGTCCAATTCCATCACCTGGGGCGGAATACCATATGGTCCTCTGCGTCACCGCCTGGAGAAGGCAGTCATTGCCTGTTTTTGTAGGCTGCTGGTTTTATGACAGGCCTCAGGATTTCCTATCTTTATATACTCGTGTACCTTCTCTAGACTGTATATTACTACTACCATCATCACATCACTACAATACAAATATTAATACTACACACACATTTTCACACTCAAGCTTGAACACACACACACACACACACACACACACACACACACACACACACACACACACATACATACATACAATCAGCACTACCACCATATCCATCATCATCATGAGACTTGACATGCAAACTCTCAACCTCTCCTACGGCGACCCCCAACCCGGAGACGGAGGAGCTCCTCACCCAGGCGCTCGATTAAGACAATCTTCAGCAATGCTGTGCTCAATGGCCGGCGACGGCCCTCAGCCACGAGATGGAGGTTAAATGACACCAAGACCCTCGTGTCCAAGTACGTCCGGCCCTTTCGCATCATCACCACCACCACCAACACATTCTAACATGCTTCAGTTTACACATCCAACCCTCCCTCCAATTGGACCATTCGATCCCATTGCATTCGTCAATGGCGCCGCACCAGCGTAAAAGACTTGTCTACCAAGACCTCTTACACGCACTGTATAAAAACAACTCTTTTTTTTTCTAGTTATTTGAGCGATTAGATTTCCGGCAACGGCTTGTCACACCACCCTGTACATTGGAACACATCTTCGGCGTTTGGGCCTTCCTTGTTGTCTTTTGCGAAACACAGACGCGAGGGTATATTTGGGTATTTGAAGCAATCTCTTTTGGGATGCATAGACGGCGTTGTCATATGAAGAAGCGAGGACGATCACCTCGCATGAGATATGCATCGCCAAGATTTTAGCCGGGTTGATTGGCAGTTTCATGAAGTTTGGAGAGGCGTTTTTTTCCTATACTGTACTATAACTTTCGGCGTCGTTGGCCGAACAGTTCAAGAACGGTTTGCGTAACCGCTAGAACAATACAAAACATAAAGCTTGAAACATGCTACTGCTGATCGTGTTGAAACTTTGCGCCCCAAGAACACATGTAACGCGTCACGGTCTGAAGAACAAGAATACAAATACACGTTGCGCAATAGAGCTGTCAAGTTTGAGGTGGTGGAGGAGAAGTGGAACCTTTAGTGCATCGTTCTCGCACTCGTTCCCCCCACGCTGCCGCCTACGGCCTCGGCAAAGATGGCAATGGCATTGCACGCCCACCTGCGTACGTACTTACATGCATGCTGGTTGCGTCACGCGCTGGCACACAAGATAACATGTACTCGCAATCATGTCACCGTCAAAACCCCTAGTACACCCTGATTTCTCTTTGTATCAAAGACGCGCTCTCCTATATCCACATTCGCTTAATTTTGGAGCCGTGTCACTTCATGGCAGACTACAGCACCCCCCCGCCTGGGTCTGTCGACCCCGCCCCATGAATTAAAAATTTAGTCACAGAAACCCCAAAAAAGAGTCACGCACGCACAAAGCATGGAAGATTCAACAGGTCAGAGGGCAAGGCGTCGCCAAATCACACACGGTTGAGCACCGTTTGGTGCGTCGTGCCCAGGCTCGACAAGGCTACTGGTGCTAACGACAATGGTGCTCGAGAAAATATGGTCCTCCTGGCGCGAACCGGACCAGCGCCCTCGAAAAGTCTTGAGTCGACGCCCAGCTTACTGCTTGCAAAAGAAGCCAAGCGAGTGTGCGATATAAGACGTGCTAGGTAGCTTCTATCGCCTCATCCCTTGGGTCTTTGTTGATTTCCTTTTCTCTGCACCGGTCGCTACCTAGTCATCTCGCGACCTCCAATTCTACATACCGACTCTCTCTCTGACCGAATCGTCCCTGAACATGGCAACTCGACCGACGGATAACCAGCGCGTGGCCTCACACGGACGCGGAGGTGCTGGTAAGTTGCTTGCATTCTCCTGAGTCTTTGATAAGCACAGTTTCGCAGCGTCAGCTTGACGGGCTGCTGAGTCTGAGAAGTTTTGCATCCAGTACACCCAGGCTCTAGTCAATGTGGAAGCTTGGTCGCATACCGGCTGTCGCTTGCCGCATAAGAATTTTCCTGTTGCCTGTACTGACCCCGACAAGGCAACATTGCAAAAGACGACCCAACAAACTATCCCAAGCCAGAAGACCTCGTCACACCGACACTCAAGGGCGACACCTACACCACCGGTCGAGGCGGAACCGGAAACATGGCTCGCAACGACCCCGAGCGCCCCGAGATTGCGCGCGCTGCTCAAGACGTCGAGAGCTCACCGCAACCAGAGACTGTAGGCCCCAAACACTACGGCAGAGGAGGTGCAGCCAACGTCATCGGTAATGACGCATCTGCACCGGGGAAGAGCGACGAAGCCAAACACGACGACAACGGTGCTGCAAAGGGTCTGTTGGGCAAGGGCAAGGATCTCTTGCATAAGCTGGGAAAGAAATAAACTTTACCAAATGCCGCAGTCTGCGTCAATTGCGTGTCTTTTGGAGTTTCAACTGCGGCTTTTGTTTGTTGACTTTTTTTTTTGCATTTCACAATATACCCAGGGGGGTTTGGGCTATTCTCGATAAGTAATAGATGGGTAAAAAAGGAGTTCTGCTTTAGTTATTACCCCGAACGATCTGCAAATCGCCTCACTATCGAAGCACGATCGATGAATACATAAATGTGTTATCTGTTCACGGTGTTACGGCAGTTGTTTCTTTTTTTGTTCTAAACCTTCTAAAGTCCACATAATACATAGCACACGGATACCATTTTTATTACCAGAGGACCCACTTATGCATATTTGAATCGTGTTTGCATCGGCATGCTACTATTTTTGAGATGCAAGCATAAGTCTAGGGATCTTGGGGCCACGGCCCCCAAGACCAAGAGCGAGGGCGCGGGGAGGCGGGGATTCATGACGCTTTACCCACTGTGGGGCAATAAATCCTACGTACTACCTGACGCATGTGCCGCCTTCATCCACTACACACCGCGTTATTAATGAATCATCTTGTTAATATGCCATCTGTCCACTTATAGTATCAATGCGTATTATACAGTCATAAATTACCGAGTCGTACGAATACAACTACCTGGACCAGCTCCCCCCTTCCGCAGAACGCTAGTGCCTGCACGGTATATGTACAGTCGAATAAAGCCGTCCAAGCGCGCTCTACTCCGATGGCCAACAATATGCTATACCAATCTGGAAGTTTCGTCATAGGCGTAAAGATCACCTTGTAGGACCAACCACTCGGGGAAGGGTCTCTTCGGCAAAATGCCGTGGCTGCAGATGGCGGCATCCGCCCCAAAGCACGTCCGAGAGAAGCTGTGCAAAGGCACTATTCACAAGTTACAAGTTAAGAAATACACTTAAGAGCACTGACGAGTACTTTATTCAAGGGTCCTTCCTCCCCGTACCTGCTCTGGCCTCTTTCAAACCTCTCCGCGGTGTGCGAGCAGCTTGCATACTGCCTTTGGCAGTTCAACTGTCCACACACCCACTTTGCATTCAACCCGCCCATCGGTCAATGCCTGCTCCAGTCACTCCCTCCGCCCGTGCATCAGGATCAGGATTCATGAAAGCAAGGGCGTGTCTGCACACCAGTCGCTCTTCTCCGAAAGATGTAGCGCCCGTCTATGTACAATGTCTTGGATTACGTCCCACCCGTCCTCTGGCCCCAGGTGGAAATGTACAGTTCATGCAGGTGTGGTTCGCTTTTGCCACAATGCTTACGCCTTGCCCCACGACGTGGTCTGTCCTAATTGGCTTGATATAGCAATTCTAGTCCTGCACCTGCAGGATCTTCATGGCTACAGCAGCCGGTAGGATGGATAATGATGGTAGTGATGGTGGGGAGAGTGTGTGTAGTTGTGGCGCCTTCCGTCTGTTGCTTTCTACATATGGTATATACGTTTCCATTTTCCGCGACCACTTGCATTCGTGAATTATACTGTATTCGAGCTATTTGGATGATCTTGACTGTCAATTTCTAAGTAAAACATGTCGACTACCACAACTGAAACCCAGTCTGAAACTTGGGTTCACTACCATGACGGCGGCGTACCGGGTCGACGGCGCGTACTCAAAGGGACCGCAGCAAAAGATACATTCAGCGCACTACCCAAGATTGACTTTCAGCGGATATACTCGGACAAGATTGAAGACAGAAAAGAGTTGGCCAAGGAAGTAGGCGCTGCTTGTCGAGACATTGGCTTCTTCTACGCAGTGAACCATGGCGTAGACGAACAAGTACTACAAGACACTTTTGAGGCATTAGAAAAATACTTTGCCCTCGCCACCGACGTCAAAATGGAAACACACAACCAAAAGACGGAGAAATTCAGAGGCTACGAGGCATTCTTGGAGGGAAAACTAGATCCCAGTACACGAGGTGGTAAGCACACACATACCACACACATACACACACTTTGCCCTTCCCATACATACCCACTACTTTTATTTTATATACACCAGATTCTCACGCGCCTCACCTTCCATGTATATAGATCTCAAAGAAGGTTTCCTCATGGGCGAAGACTTCACCGACCCCGAACAACTCTCCCTCCTCTCCTCGACGCCTTCGCCCTCGGCCCAAACCCCGCGCAACCAATGGCCCACGCACCCCTCGGCCCTCTTCTGGCGCCCAGCCATCTACCACTACTACCGCGCCATGTTCGCCTTCAGCAAACGCATGCTCCGCATCTTCGCCCTCGCCCTCGACCTCCCAGAAACGCACTTTGACAAGATAACCACGCACCCCATGACCAATGTCCGCGCGGTGCATTATCCCCCCCAGCAAAGCGAGGCAGATGTCGGAATAGGCGCGCACACGGACTTCTGCTGGTTCACACTCGTCTGCCAGTCGCAAACTACGTATCCCGCGCTTGAGGTGCTGAATGCAAATGGCATTTGGGTCCCAGTGCACCACGAGCCCAACGCCTTTGTCGTTAATATTGCGGATTTCCTGAAATTGGTGACGGGGGGTACGTGGCAGAGTACTGTGCATCGCGTGAGGAATATTGGAGGGGAGGAGAGGTATAGTATGCCGTTTTTCTTTAGTCCGAATGAGGATGCGCGGGTCAGTGTTTTGCCGCATTTGAGGAAGGCAGGAGGGGTGTATAGCGAGTTTGGGGTTGGAGAGTATTTTCAGAAGAGGTTGGATATTGATCGGAGGACGCATTTGGATGGGAAGGAGGGAGAGGAAGATGGGGAGGAAGAATGTCCGTGACCAGGATGAATTAATTGTTGGTGTAGTATAGTTGAGATGCCGGGAATTTGGCGCTGGAAAACGCCCTATATATCTAAATGTTTCCATGCTCAATTTGATTTCAATCTCAATCTTAATCTCAATCAAACGTGTCCATTCCTCCTCTTCGCCTCTTCAAGCGCCACACGCAACCGCTCCTCCTTCCCACCGTCTCCATTTCCTTTATTTCCCTTGTTTCCCTTATTACGCATTTTACTCGCAACCAACTCCCTAATCGCCGCCTCATCACTTTCCAAAACCCTCACTCTCCTCGTATACTCGTCCACCAACTTCTTCTCCGCTTCCTTTTTCTCAGCCTGCAACTCGCTCACCCGCGCCACACCACTCTTGTCGCTTTCGGCCTGCGCGATCGCGGCGTCTGCGGCGGCGCTATTAAGTTCGATTTCGAGGTCGTTAAAGAGAGAGAGTAGTGCCTTGGAAGAGTGCTTGAGGGCTTCTAGGGTAGAGTGAGCGTGGGAAAGGGTATCTGCGTCGCCGGTGCTGTCATCCAGACGCTTGATAGTAGCGAGTATGTTGTCGATCTCGTTGTGTTCGGTGCTCAGAGCGTGAACAACGATATCTTCTACGAAGCTGACGAGGTGGGTGATACGTCGTTCCTTTTCGCGCTTGGCGTTAAAGACAGCCTGTTTCTCTGCGGCTTCGAAATGCTTTTCTAGGTCTTTCATTGCGCTGATTTTGCCGGCGGCGTAGAGAGGCTGGATCTCGGTTTTCTTGTAGAGGCGGTCGCGCTCAGCAACGATGCGGACGATGCCTTCATGTCGCTTTTCGGCTTGCTTGTGTATGTCTTCTAGGAACTCGAGACAGTCTTCGGTGCTGGGGGGATCATTGCCTTCGAGACTCCTGATACCGGACACGGACGTTTGGAGGAGATGCTGGGCCTCGTCGTATAGATCCATTAGCTGCTTGATTTCTGCCTGAAGCCCGTTGTAGACTGGGTTGAAAACGGTCTCCATGTAGCTCCTGTACTCCTCCTGCACCTCTTGTGTTTTGAGCTCTACCTCCTTTTTCTTGAATTCTTCCTCTAATTGTTTCATTTCCGCATATGAGATTTCATCATTGTTGAACAGATCGTCATTGTGCTCCTCGTTCTCTTCCTGGCGCTTTTGACGTGCATCCTCATTTTTCCGCCGGTTGAGAGATGTTGTCTTCTCCCATGTACCCATAAGCTCTTCCACCTTGACCAGACCATTTCCTACATCTGATAGTTTGGCTCTGAGCTTCTGGATTTGGCGGCTAGGCCCGCCCTCAAGCTGTCGTGGCAGAAGTCTGGTGAGGTATTTGTTCGGATCGTTTTCGTGCGGAGGTGCGACTGAGGTTGGACTATGTGATTTTATATTCAATGGAGGAATAGAGTTGTCGCCCGCATTACGGGGAGTGTTGTTTGCAGATGCATGAGTATTCGGCTCACCCGCTCCAAAAAAGATCTCATCATGATCCTTGTGAAGGCCTAATGACGAAACTCCGCTTGGTGTGCTCATGAAAGACATCGTTTGCCTATGTCGCAAGAGTGGGGGGTCTTCAGGGTTTCTGTTTGGCGGCACATAGGCTTTATATTGTGATTGTGATTGTGATTGTGATGGTTCTTCAGGATTAGACTGAATCGGCGTTTTGTTCATGTCGTCATCGATTGAACTCGTTGGAGTCAGAATAGTGGTGGATTGCACAGAAGGCGCAGCTTGGGGCTGCGTCTGCGTAATATCCATAAGAGGTAATGTTGGTTTCCGCGATATTATGGGCCTTCCACCTGGACTATAATCATAGTCATCATGTTGCGCTACGTCCGGCACGACTTGCAATTTCAGATCCCGTCTTGCACTAGAGCTATTTGAGTTGCTATGTAGTTCCAATTCTTGCTCAGGTTGTATCGAAGCCGCCGGTTCAACTGTTGGAACTTGAGGCGGGGCGTCGAAAAGTGGTATTCCTCTGAAACCCGCCTCAGCTTTCACGAAAGTCTTGAATATCTTAATCTTTTCTTGGACCTGTGGCTCCATTGCCTCGCTACGAAGCATAGCGATGTACCTCTCTAATGAGCCTACATACCACGGATCAAGGTCTGGAATGAGATCTGCTGCAGTTGGCTTCGGCAGCTCCTTCGTCTTTTCGTCTTCGAGTTGGCGTCTCAGCTCGGCAATAGTGTTGTCGCGCTCTTCGAGGTTATTCTCCTTCCCCTCCATGTCTTCTTTCAGTCTGTCGATAGTTAGACCTTTCTCTTTGACCACGGCCTCAGAATTAGCACTAGCTTGGTCTGCTGTCAACCTCATGCTCTCAAGTTGCGCTAAAAGAACATCCCTCTCATCCGCTGCGTGGCTATTTGCGGCCTTGAATTCAGATTCAAATTTCTCTCTTTCAGCCTTGAAGACCTCGGACTCGGTGCGGCGCTGATCAATCTGCTGTTGCAGCTCTGCCCGCAATTGGTCGATGAGCTCGTCTCTTGCCTTGAGTTCTGCGGCATAAACGAAGCTAGTAGGGCTCGCCATACCACCTGGTTGCACTTCGTGCAAGAATTTTGATTGAACTGGGGCATGTTGATTCGAGGGCGACGATGCTCCCGTGAACCGATCTCGAGGATGGCGTGTACTCTCTGTGGGTTTAGGGGTAGTTCTCAAGGGCGCCACAATCGCATCTTCTACAACGAAACCCTCAGGTGTAGAACTTGGCGAACGTCGTTCGCTAGGGTGTGCCATGACGGAAGGAGGTGTAGGCATGTATCTGTCTACTGAATCACTTGATCCTGGGTGTGTGGGGTATACTGCAGGACTTGGGAAGCCGTGTGTTGACGGAGGGGACGGAACGTGGGCTGGCAGTTCAATGCTATCTGGTTGGGCAATCTCAGTCCCTTTTCTCTCCGGCTTCGTACGAAAAAGGTCTTCGTCATCAATCTCCTCACTGCCACCCAAGCGCTCCCAATCCGAGGGGCCGCCAGCGGCCAATGCACTGAATGTTGACTTGTCGTCACGCGGTGGAGGCGGTGTTGAAAACTTTTGTATAGTAGGTTTTGGAGACACCGTTTTGTTTTCAGCACGTTGGGCACAATATTTAGCGAAAGCAACGGAGTTTATAGAATCGGCACGGCTAAAGCGCGGATTCTGCCCAGGGGGGTAGCTGAGACTGGGTCGATTGGATATTGGAGATACCGGCTGACTGTTTGGACGTGATTCGTAGGGACTTGATGAGATGGGGTTAGTTTGGTTAAATGAATTGGACTCCTGAGCTGGTTGATTTGGCACATGAGAATGCTGCTGGTTGAAATTTGGGGCTTGGGCTGGCTGTGGTGTCTGTGGAGTTTCATAAGATGTTTGTGCAACGTGATGGTTGTAAGCTGGATCTGGAGGCGGTGGGGGCTGCCACTGATTTTGAGGCTGTGTCTGTTGTGGAAAGGAACTGGCCTGCTGGTCATAAGAAGTTTGTCCGTACGTCGGCGGTTGTGGTTGCTGATGATATTGACTTGGTGGATGCTGTGTCTGCGCAAATGACTGTTGCTGCTGCTGGCTAGCAGGGACGGCTTGGCCTTGGTGTGGTTGCTGTTGATAGCCATGCTGCTGTGGTAGGAACTGAGTTGGTGTTTGCTGCGATTGTACAGGTGTCTGTGTCTGCGGTGGGTACTGGGTCTGTGCTTGATGTCCGTAGTGATGGTACTGGGGTTGTTGATTTTGCGCAGCTTGTCCCGTCTGCTGTCCAACGCGCGGCGGAAGCGGTGGAGGTTGCCCTGCTTGATAGGAAGGCTGTGTACTCTGGTTTCCCTGCACGTAAGAATTCTGATCCACAGCCGGCCTCGTGTAAGTGAACTGGTTTGTATCTCCCTGGAGTGGTTGTTGCTGTGCCTGCTGCCATGTTGGGGCATTTGGCGGAGGAGGGCCATGAATACTGTTTGTTCGATTGCCATTAGGTGACATATACTCTTGTGCGCTTGTTCCATGCATAGGTGGTGAGGCATATGCTGGCTGCTGTTCGTTTGGAATGACATTTGCATGGGCTTGCTGAGAAGCCACAGGTGGAGCATTTGGGGTTGAGGGTGTCTGAATTGCACCATATATCGAACTTGATCTTCCCGCATGTGGTGGCGGAGGAGCTACATAGGGGTATGTCTGCTGTAAAGGACCCTGATTAGTGTATCCGCCTTGTTGGGGTTGAGGTGTGAAGTTGGCATGCTGCTGAGGCTGCTGGGCCCAATTGTGCTGCTGCTCTTGTCGTTGCATTGCCGCCGCAAAGCCGTATGGTTTCGGGGGAGGAGGGGGAGGCACATCTTGTTGCTGAGCGTATGACTGCCGTTGTGCGCCTGATATCGCCCCATATGTGCCCGGATTGTATCCTCCCATAGTTTGAGGTTGCGATTGGTTCCATGGGCTCGACGTCTGAGTTGGCGTGGACGTGGACGGAGTCCATTGACTGTGCGGTTGGGGAGCAACAGACTGGTATCCTTGCGAAGCTGTGGAAGCATCTGTTAGCTATTGTTATAGGCGTTTGGTAGCTTCGGTCTGCATGTGCATACCTCCATAGCCCGGTGGGGGCGGCGGTACTGGCGGGGGCGCGCTCTGTTGGCCTGCGAAGCCCGTTGCGCTTCCTGGCTGTTGGTAGCCAGATGCTTGTCCGTAGTTCTGCATGGCGCTGTCTTCACCGAGATCGCGCGCTGCAACAAGAGCTGAGGGGTCTGCGTGTACGATTAAGCTCGCGACAAGTGTAGTAGCACACAAAGGAGCACAAGGGAGGTACTAGCAATGGATCACAAAGACAGTGAACAACGATGAGATGGCATTAATGAGTCGCGTAGATACAAGAAAGCAAAACGACAGGTTCTCCAAATCCGTGCTTCGTATGCATGAGGCGCAAGGCCGCCTACTAGAGTCAAAATGTACGCAAAGTGGCATGGTGTCGCAGCCACGACATGTGGTTCGCTCGGTCTCAGCCTTGCCGCTTTTGGCACTACCGTTAATACTTACAGCCCCCACTCCTCAGCCGCACCGCTGGTGCCGCTGCTCAGCAATGTATGCAAGAACATACTCTACATCTTTTGCAGTCGCCACTAGAGTCTCTTTCTCCTGCACGCTTTTCGGCGCGATGCGTGTCAGACCCCCAGCTGTACTCAAAGTCATCTGTGCCGAGTTAGCACAATGTTTGCACCAAGTTTGTTTGTGAAACCTACCATGTCCCAACGATGATCACCAAGGCTATCAACATCAGACTGTGGCCCCCTTGGTGCTGAAATCAGCAGTTCCAGTGAAGCGTACTTTCCTTCTGTCAACCTCTTTCCTTGATGCGGCAACCGCTTGTCAGTATGCTTTGAACCAGATCTCTCATGTCCCGGTGGAATCTGGTAGGTTCTCGGTGACCCCGCTTTCTTCACATGGCTTCTTTGCACTATAGTGCTATCGTTAAAAGACTCAAAGTCAATTGGCAGCTGAACAGTCGAGGATCGAACTAGCTCAGAAGGGCTCTCAGCATGATTGGTTTGTGTAGTGACAACTAGCACATGGAAGACACGGTCTTGTAAAAGATCACGGCCAGCGACCTTTGGCATTTCGTGAAACATCTGGAAGACTGTATTGTGTTAGCAAAGTTCTTATGACGACACGCAGGTCCAGTAGATTGGCAACAAGGCTAGCAAAACCTATATACCCTACTGTCAGATATAACTTACTAGACATCTCTACATTATGTATTCTTTCCTCGTGCTTTGATGCACGCAAAGCAGTGAGCAAGTCTTCTCGATCCCATGTCAGAAGCTCAACAGCATCGAAGACACTGGGCGTATAAACATATTCATTATGACTGTGTTCTCGTGCAAGCAAGTGCGCCAATTCAGAAAACTTGACATGCGAATCACTGTGAGTGGATGTTCTGGCTAGCCAGCGCTCTTGGTTGATTGTAAGGATGCGTTTCTTAACCGAGATGGGAACTGGAAGTTCCTTGTTATCTCCAGTGGCGTTTAGTGGAGGCATCAGCACACTCCTATTCCGGGGACTCCAGATTCCGCATTCTTTCGGATCTTTGTCAAAATCAACTTGCTCGATTTCAGTAAAGAGACTGTTGAAAAATTGAACCAAACTCGTCCTATGGTCTGACGCCGCATTCTCGTACAAGGGATGGTATGGTAGATCTAGTTTCTCCAAGCGTTTAAGACCCAGGTATCGTCGTAATGAGTGCGGCACTGTGACGTTTGCAGCGGCCACGGACGCATGGCCAGTATCAGCGTCTTCCGCGGAATCGTCTGGAGACGCCACTGGCTCGGATTGGACGGGATTGGTAGACATGCCGAAGCGCTCTCTGTTGAAATTCTGGGCAGCGGAGCGGAGTCTTGGAAATGCACGAGGCTGTAATGGGAAGTCAAGGCGTTATGCTAGACACAGTCGCCTTGCAGCGTTCGAGGCCGCGGGCGCTTCGATACCGGTCTAGATCTCAGTGGTACGATGAGTCATGTGATACAAAGAGAAGTCACCAGGACTGCCAATCACAATCAATTAGTGTGGCTTGTACGGATTTTTCACATACATACATACTTACAGATCTAGTAGTCAAACCCTCGATTCGCGCATTCCTAAGCGGTTGACAGCTGCCGTGGATAAAAAAGGTGGTATAGCGATTGCAACTGGGATACTGGCAAAGTGAGGCGTATCTGCAAGGCCTAGGATGTGCTTAGATGATTGACTAGAGTGTTGACAATAGGATTGAAGCTGTGACGCTTGAGCCAGGATGATGGCTAGCGTACAAAGGACATGGAGATGGCTGTGATTGGCTAATTTTTAGTTGTGCGACACCTGACAGCATATCTTTTCGAAGGGAGTGGGCGCACATCGAATCTCAAAGACAGAAACGAGAGCATGATTTGGGTAACTCGATCCGAGAGGCGAGATGGCCATCACGATGAAAAATGCAATTTAGGTAGTGCGGCGTGATTGTGGGTTTGCGGTCTTGATTACTCAACAGTGTGAGCCATGGCTTCTTTGTGCCGCAACCATGCTTAATAGTACACATTACAAAAAGTAGTACGATTACGAATCCCAGTAACTGGCCTTTCCCATTGGCTGTACATGGAGTGGTTTGAAATACATGGGGTAGAGTAAGAAGCTGGAGAAGAGAAAACGGACAACTCAGGTCGCCTCTGGCTGATCGGTGGTAGACTGCAATATGATAGCCTTGACTTGATGGAAAATAATACGACATTGGGGTGCATGAGCCGCTGCCGCTGTGTAAAGTAGACTAACCTCGAATGCCGGGTGCCGAGCAAGAGGCTGACGCTCCGCGGAGGCCAGGGACACGGAACCTGTACCGTGGACCCTCACTGAAGCCGCATGAACGTTGCACGGCTACCAACGCGTGGACATTATGTATATCCTTAGCTGCTGCTGGTTGAAACTCTGGTTCGGAAGGATTTTCACGCCATACGGTTAGCCAGCAATGGGTGTGCTGATGATGGGCCCTCCATTCGCTGAGATTGTTCATCGGTATGGATTGACACAACGACATGACATTGCTCCACAAGCCTGCATGTATCCTGGTCCAGAGCCATCCATGCACAGGCTTGAGCGCGGCCAGATCCCAGTCAACATGGGGAATATCCATTTTCAGCATCCTAGGCCTGATGCTAATGCTGTAATCAGCTGAGGAATTCCCCCCAGCGGCTGTGGTAGGTCAATAGGCAAAGCAATCTGGCAATGGTCCTCTGCATGCATAGCGTCGCGTCCTGGGCGGGAACCAGTGCCAACATCAGATGCACCCACTCGCGACGCGATCAAGGATAGATATCATTTGATGCCTGGGGTTGAAAAGAGGGGCCAGCGAGGGTCTTTTGCTGTGTCGAAGCTTCTGGTGTGAGTGGGGAGGGGAACGTCATCTAGCGACCGACTCGATGGTGCCTTGTCGATCGTTGTGACCACATGTACTCGACATGAAAGGGTACCGACTAATGATACTGGTTCCCGACTACCTCTGGACCCGGGACTTCACGTGACGCACAGACAGGATCCTGGTAATCGATCCACGATCAGCATGTCAAATATCCCATATAGGCTGATCTAGCAAACATGTGAAATCCACCCAATTTGCTATGCTATTCTCATGACCGAAACATGCGCAAATGCAGTCTCCATGGCTAAACTATCCATCGAGATCCGCTCCATCTGGGCCGGATCCCCAGTGGCAAGCTAGTCGAGTGCATAAGCCAATCTATTGCCACGCTTCATTTGTCACGCCATGTGGCACGCTTACCAAAGTCCTTTTTTCCCTAAGCACGGCTTATTACACCCACGTACGTAGTGTACATGGCTCTCTCAGCCAATCTGTTGCCTTGTGTCAATGATTCGGCTAAAACCATCTATATATGTACATGTACATTTGATATCTGTGTACAAACTCCGCGCGATCCGCCAACTACATACAGAGCTAACTGCGCCGCGGATCCCTTTTCCGTCGTGGTATATTTCGTCAAATTCAAAACTCCTGGGGCGCTAGCATGTCCAAACCGACTGCCTTGAGGCGACATCCCTCCACATGTGCCCATCCTCTCCTCTTCTAAACCGGCCCGTCGATCCAAAATCTTACCCTTTATACACAAGATAAATCTTCCTTTTCCCCGTATGCTTACTGAGTATCCAGAAAGCCAACTTATTGCCTCAGGGGTATCTTCTTGTAATATCAAATAACAAAAGTATGAAAACGTAAAGCGTCTCCGCTAATGGTTGTTTGGCCCGTGTGCCATGGGCTTAAATAATTCCCAACTTGACCGATTACGCGAGCCGTTGCAAATATTAGTCCAGCAGGCCATGCAGCGTCTACTGGTTGAGGCACCAAATAACCCATAATGTGTGTCGTGTGTACCGTGGCGTGGTCGTCAAATTAACAATCAAGGCGATCCTGCGTTGACCGCTGCATCCTCATCCGCTACTCTCGCCGCCAACTCTCCTGCTCTTACTAGGACTGCTAGTGGACCTTGTGTGCGGTAGTCATGTGAGTGGAGAGGATAATGCGACGCCGCCATATGTGTCATGGGCCGGTCTAGTGGCGAAGGTGAAGGCCCTATACTTGGGATTGGCTGGGGAAGCATACGCATTGTCTTGCTAGGATCAGCAGGTAGGGCCTGCTCAGGATAGCTCGGTGTGAGCACCCCTTGGCCACTGTGACTACTCTCCGAGGACAAAGTCGTGTCCTCGTGACTGAGGCGTGGAAGACGAGTGGTGTCCCGCGGTGCTCGACGAGAGGGAAAATCTGCTGGCGCTTGATAACGAGATGGGTATGTATACGAGGGTGGTGGTGGTGGTGGTGGTGGCGTTGATGAAGATTGGTGGTTGTTGTCCTGATTGAATGCAGATTGTTGGTATGAATTCGAGTCGAACGGAGTCCTAGTATCCCGTACGGAACTGATCACAGCTGGCTCAAAGATGCCGTCTCTTCCTATGACTGCGGAACGCGGTGAGGCGGAAATTGGCGAGAACTGTTCCCCTGATCTGGGAGAATTGAACCCAGAGAGCGAGCGATTGGTCGGCGATGTGGGTTTAGAGGTATAGGTAGGACCTGCAGGAAGACGCGAAGGGCCGGGGGGTTGGTTGGGATCTGACTTTTGTTGCGCGAGCGTGTTGCTATCTGGCTGTGTGAAACTTGATCTTCTGTTTGCTGCTTGGTCATTTTGTTCATTGCTATCCGCCAGGGTTGAAGTGCTCGTCTCTGTATCCAGTTTTGAACGCTTGCCTTCTGCATATGTTAATACTCCATTGTTTCGAGTATATAGCGCGAGTGATGTACCTTTTGTTGGAACTGAGTGCTTTGCTTTGAAATCTTCAAGATACTTCTGGTAGGCTTCATATTGCGGTGTTTTCTTGTATTCGGCCAATTCCGCATAGTACTTTTCCTTGGCGCCATTGGCTTGTCGTTCACAGCCTTCGCGCTCTTCCGCGGGTAGGACTTGCCATTTCTCGCCAACCACTTTGGCAATCTCGGTGAAGGATAGATCTTGTCCCTTTAGGGACTCCCTCACCTCTGTAATTGGGTTAGCCATGGTCACAGTGTGTTGGGATGATACTCACGATTTGAGAAAATGACATAAGCAGATGGTGGGCGTTCTGGAGCATGCTCATCGGGCTGTATAAAGTTAGGAGAGTGTATAGCTGGTTTACATTGTACAAGTTTCAAACAAACCTTTGGATGTCGTCGGTATTTCCGCTTGGCACCTGTTACACCAGAAGAAGGATTGCTTGACTCCGGTTGCTTGGTTTTGCTTTCAGGCCCTGAATCGTCACTTCGATACGAGCCTGCAGTGCTTCCTGCTCGGGGAAGATTAATAGGAAGTGGCTTCTCGGATGACTGTCCGCGCGATTCGGCAATGGCCCGTTGTAGTTTCTTTAAAAAAAGATTAATGATACTAAACATGAGAGAGCAATACTGATGATATATATACATACCCGTCGATGACCAAGTTTTACGTTGAGGGAGCTCCTGCGCCGTTGTAAGCAAGGGTCTGCCGAGGGAGTAAGCAGGTGGAGGGTAAACGCACAGGTCGGATTCTGTGATGTCGAGCACTGTCTCCCAGGAGTCAAAGCCTTCGGCCACGAACACTTGGTGGTACTGGGACAGACCCAATCGCGCCAAACGGTCTTTCAAGTTGCTCATGTAGGAAGGCGTGGGCGCGACCGCGTAAGTAAATGTAGTGTAGCGACCGAGTGTGGAGAGACGTGGTAGTCAAGAAGGTTGGATAAGCCTACAGGATTAGGCGACTAGTGGCAATGGTATTGAGGATCGAGCGTGATCGATAGAGGTCGAGTATGGCGAGACTAGTGTACAGGGATGAAAAAGGAAATGCCCGAGTGTTGCTTGAGCCAGCGTGATTGGTGCGGTGGCGGGGCGAGTGCGGCGGATCGACTGGCAAGGAAAATCGAGGTTAGGGTCAAAGTGTTGCAGGGCGCAGAGGCGCAGAGAAGGGCAAGTGAAGGAAGCAGCAGTCAACGACTATGGCGCATGCCTGAGCGGTGGAGCGCAACGTTGGTTTGGGGTAGGTGGGTCCCGGACCGATACAGTCGAATTCTGTAATTATGTTGTGATGGCGGCAGGTCGAGTCTCGGCTACCGTCAAGGAGGGGAGCGGACGCAGCCTAGTATAGGCACGGCCAGAACAGCGGCCAACGAGAGTCAGTAAATGGCCGGGGCTCATTTGGCGCGTCCAGAGCTTTGCTTGGATGCGACGCGAACCAGAGACGCAGAGGACCCGGGTTGCGGTGAGCGTGGGCAGCTCCGGGTGAGAGCGGTGCAAGGCCCAATTGAGTGGGACAAGGCTAGCAGATCAGGCCGGGCGCAATCATGGAGGGCAATTGTGATGGGACGGGGGGTGGAGTCAAGAGGGTTACAGGTGCGGCGGATGACTGTGGCTGGTGCTGGCGTGGGTACTGGTAGTGGAGGAGGAGGATGAGGTGGGAGAGAGTGGAGACGGGAGAGGATGCGGACGAGGTGGACGAGGTATTAGTGATGACGATGGTAGGATTGTTGGTGGTGGTGGTGGTAGTGACAGCGGCAGCAATATTAGCAGCAGCAGGCGACATGGGAGAGGTAGGAGGGCAGGAAAATGGAGCGGAAAGAAGTGTGTAGCCCAGGCAGCGATAGGGTCGTCAGATGGTCGAGATCAGAGCAGGCGATCGGCGGGCTCGAGAGCAGGCCCGGACAGGGGATGCAGTGCAGAGGCAGCGGGCGCGTTCTCTCCGTTTCTGCGAGCAGCGAGGGCATGCGAGGGCAGCCAGGGCAGCCGTGAGCAACTGCAACGCACGCGCCAGGCTGGCAGTCGGAAAGCTCGCTGCTTGCGGGATATCTGGTGCGCCTATGACGTGGGATGGGAGGCTGCAGCGCGTATAGCTGACGGTGCAAAGGGTACAAAACATGGCAGGCCAGAACCATTGTCCATCAACGAAGCGCCGATACATCGGAATAGGCCCGGTTTGCGGGAGCCCGGCATCATCGCATCCATCCACGCTGGCCCCCATCACCCACTCTGCACACCTCCCTGGCCGTCCACGAGGCTGTTGACTGCTGCACCCAGGAAGCATGCAGTCGCTGCTCGACTCCCACGACGCTGTCTTGCTTGGGCGTGGGTGACGTCGGCTGGTGTACATGTCTGGGCGCCTCTCATCTTGGTCCTAGTACACAGTCTACTAGGTCTATTCAAGCATCGGCACCACCCACCAGCCGTAGTCGCCTGCCCCCGGCCGCCGTCGCCGCTGATTTGCCAGTCGTCGGCAAGCAGCACTGGCTCTGGCATGGCTCTGGCGGGCTCATCTTGCGACAACATGGCCCGCCTGGCCTGCCTGTTCCTCAGCTAAGCCACCACAGGCACCACAGGACTAAGTAGATCTGCGATGCGATGCAGCCCTGGACACTGAATGGGGGCGCTGGCAGCGGGGGGAAGGGGGGGTGGGCAGACACGAGCAGATGCATCGAGCTTAGCCCGGGCTGCATCGGCGATGGCAGACGGTAGAGATATCTATCTCTACTTTTCTCAGGCCACTGTCTTTTGGTCATGATGCGACTCGGTATGTAGGCCGTGGCGCTGTCTGGACCGTTGCAGCTAGTTCTCGTAACGATCAACGCGCCAGGCCAGGGGCGGAGAGGAGCTCTCGGCACTCTGCTCCGCCCAGTGACTATTTACCGTCGCCTGCCAGCCGTGCCATTGGGCATTGCTCGCCGGCAATGCCACCCTCACGCCCAAGGCGGAGCGGAACGCTTCTCTCACTTGGCTGGACTGGTCCTAAGCTGGCCTTCAAACGTCGCCTAGTAGTGTATGGACATGCGCCCAAGTGGGAGGCCTTGACAAGCTGCAGTCCTTGCACAATGCTTGTATCGGGTGGGTGCGTAGGGTGCATGTGTCCTTGAGTTGTGTATCACGGAGCAGAAACCGGGCCAAAGTGGGAGAGTGTGGTGTCATGTTGGACCCTGACCGATGTCATCGGCTTCGCCTTGGATCTGCTCCACCGTCGACATGGCAGCCACTCGCCCTTGCCTCCGTCCGCCATTGAGGGTTGCGGTTGCGGTACTTGTGGCCGCCGCCGGTGCCTTGCAGACGCGTTGCTGCTGCACTCACCTCACCCTATGCGACGGTCACGTGCCCATACAGAGACAATTGCTGATTCATGAACCACACACACATACATATGTATCCCATACATCCATACATACATCTATGCACGCTACCAAACCCAAAAGCCACGTGAACTGAAACGACCAAAATGCACTACTCTCTGCGTAGCCTCCCATGGGCTGGCTACCTTAGATGCTTGCGGCAGATGGCTCCGGACCAGTCGCACCAGCCGGCATGGTTAGCCGTGAATGGCAGGCGCCATGGCGAGTACAACACACTGATGGAAGAGACCGCGATGAAGCCGTTTACCATCATGTGAGCCCCAAACCCGGCCATCATCGCATTTTGCGGCGCTTGTCCATGCCGCTGTTGCCTGTGGCCCTACTCCTCCTCTAGCACCGTTTGGCCATCTCCTCCGGGAACCATCTATCACAGTTAGCATGGGACATCCTGGTCACGCTTGCTTCGTACCATGCAGATGTTGTTGCCGTTGAGCAGGATCTTGGGTAGCTGCACATTTCCCTCAGCCGGGTCACTGGCAGTCCAAATTAGCACACGACCATGCTGTCTAGACAACTCGACGTAGCCACGCACATCTCTGTCACGTTCTCCAGCACCATGTCTATGCCATGTTAGAAATGCACAGAAAAGTCTTTGGCCGCCTACTCACTGACGTAGTCGTCGAATCCAACTAGTTTACCCGTGAATTCTGCCTCTTGTCAGTCTCTTCACTCTCATCTCTGGCATCCAAGCACACCTTTTCCGCCATTCATGATGACCCAGATCTGCGAACCAACGCATTTGTCGATGAGTTCTGCGGCAGTCAGCGCCCGGCATGTAGCCCTTATGAAACTTTCTCACCCAGAGGCAATAGATTCTCGAGCGACATGGTGGCGTAGTCCGGTGTAAATTGGTTGTGTGTTGTGGTGGTGACTGGGTCGGATATCTTGGCGGAGAGGGCCATCTTCAAGACAGGCGGCGCGCTAGCCAACCAACATTCGCGAACAGGGTCCTGTCGCTCTTAGCAAGGCAACAGACGTGTTTTCTCGGCCACTGCTGCCGAATCAGCCTATCCAACACATACACACAACATTGGTGCCTAGCTAGAGCACTACCATGGAGTGCCATGCTCTTCAGACGACGCGCCCCTCTGCTGAGCGCGTCACACGTCTCTCGGTCTGTTTGCGATGAAGCCACACTTAGCATTACACGAGCAGTAGACCGTCATCACATACAGAGGTGCGAACAAGACTTCAGTTGTCATGTAGCACAGTACTAAAAGAGAAAAGAGATAGCGGTTCGCGACTCCCAAGACTATTGCACATGGCAGGAGCCATGCACGCCACCCCACCACGCCCAGCGCCCGCGCCTTCCTCCCCTACCACTTGCCAATGGAAGCGGGGACGACCGTTCACCGCAAGCAGCACGCGCATTCGAGATATGCACCACAACTCTGGCCCGACCACGCATTCTTCTCCTCCTCTTAAACAACCTACTACGAGCAATGGAGCGACCACAACCGAAAACAAGCCCTCTCCGCTACAAGCGTTCGCTGCGCCATCTGTGAGACCTCGCCCGTAGTAGACTCATACAAACCATTGACTTGTTTCCAGCGAGTGGGATTGTGGGACCCGTCATACGGGTTACGCTTTGCGACCACATCACAAGCAGAGACACGGCAGTCCGCTCCCGTTCCTCCAAGCACGAAACCTTTACCCAAAACCGAAGCCAGGTCATCAGAGTCGCCTAGTACCAAAGACGATTCGACACACAGTGGTAGTGACTTGGGGCAAGATACACAGTATAGTACAGAAGATGGCGCCTGTCCAGCGGGAAGCCAGTCGTCATATCGCGTTGAGTCTACAGAAGAACTAGATTCCACAGACACGTACGAAGTTTCTTCGCAAGACGAGTCCGAGCCCGATGTCAGCGAAGAAGAGGAGTCAGATGCCAGTGAGGATCTTGCCTACCAGATCCCAGAAGACACGCTACGTGCCGCAATGCTCGCTTCGCCTAAAACACGTGCAAGTTACTGGAGTGCGAAGCTGTATCAAAGCCCAGACGGCGAGTCGCTTTCAATCCATTATTGTAAATCTTTCGATGTCGCTGAGAGAGTTGCCCAGTACTTTTTGAAAGAGAAGGTTGTAGGCTTCGACATCGAGTGGAAACCTTATGGAAATCCGCATGCGATCAAACAAAACGCTTCATTGATCCAACTTGCATGCGAGGATAGGATCGCACTGTTTCATATTTCTCTGTTTTCTGGGTACAAGGTCGAACAGCTCATGCCACCTAGTTTGAAAGCCGTCTTGGAGTCACTAGATGTCATCAAAGTAGGGGTGGCTATCAAGGGCGATTTCAAACGTGTGGAAAAGTACCTTGGAGTTCGGCCACAGGGTGTCTTTGAGCTGAGTCGCTTACACAACCTTGTTGAATGGCATGAGGTTGATCCTAGCAAAATCTCAAATAGACTGGTCAGTCTTGCTACCCAGGTGCTTCAACACCTGCAGTTGCCCTTGTACAAAGGCGAGCAACTAGAAGACGACGAAGACACTACATCTAGTGTCCGGGAAAGCGACTGGAGCCTCCCGCTGAATCTGCAACAAATACATTACGCAGCTGCTGACGCGTACGCCGGATTCCGGCTTTACCACATATTGGAGCGGAAACGGACTCGGTTGACACCAACACCTCCGCCGGTAATGCTTTGCGACTACGACAACAAGCCTGCCCCCCGTGCCAAAAAGCCACGTAAGAAAGCTGGAGCAACCGCCAAGGTCAAAGAAGCTATTGACAGCGACTCGAACTTATCAACCGATCCTGCGGAAGAGGAACAAGATAGCGATGAAAACACCCAAGGCTATGAAACGGCGCCAGAAGAACTTATGGATAGCCATGAACTCGAAGATCCTACACATACAACAACTCACCCACTCAAAAAAGACAAAAACCTTGGAGCCAGGCAGGCAGAGAACACAGAGCTAGTTGAAGATAGTAATCTGGAGTCTGAAAATGAAACTTCTTCCTCGTTCAGGCGTGTAGGACGGATCAATATCTTGTCATTGAACGGGGCTGATGTGGGCTATCCGGTATTACCACAACTATCGCAGGAGGACACTGAAGCGTCTCAGCCTAACGAAGTTTCAGCTGACACCGATGATGAATATGCGGATGCAGAACTCGAAGAAGCGCTTGGACACATGACGCTCGATGATGCCGGCAACTTGAGAGAGGACGTGGAGGTTGTCACTCCTGAGCAGACTGGCTCATCATATGGCTTAGCGACTGAGTGGGCGCAGAATTTTGCTCAATCTACTATTCCGCTGCCCGAATCACCGGCTCCCCCTCGCATCCACGCAACAGTTTCCCACCTCCGTGCCTATCATCTATGGCATCACCAGAGAATGTCAGTGGATGAGATTGCGCCATTGGTGCAGAACCCGCCACTCTCGCACAGCACCGTCAGTAACTACATCCTGCAGGCAGTAACGCTGGAGAAACTTGAATACGAACAGGACTTGCTTAAGAGGTTGATACTGGATATGCCTTCAGGTATGAGGAAGGGACGGTGGAAGGGGTTGGCGGAGAAGGTCGGGGCGTTGGGTTAGGTGGGCCTCGTTTCTGTTGTACTGTGCATGTACACACACATAGTTTGTCCAGATGTTGCGACGAATGCCAAAATAGCTGTTGATCATGCGCTCCTTTCTCGGCATTGTGTGCCGGCGAATTGCCAGCTGTACGCCCAAGTGACATACTGCACAGTAAGCACAAAGGCATAATTGACACGTTTCGAAGCATCGTAACTTTGGCCTCGATTCAGGTACCGCAGCCGTAAGCTCAGGGTCCAGGTGCCTGGCCAATGCCAGTCGAGTACCAGTCCCGCACCCCCCCGCATGCCGGCCGCGAAACTGCGGTGAGGATCACCCATCCCTGCAAGAAACCCCTCCAAATTGTATCGCGACCCTCGCTGCAATCTCTAGCATTATACCGAATTTTTCGCCTCTTGTTGGTTACTTTGATCAAAAGCCCTGGTCTTGACCCATCTTACTTCACAGAAGACTTCCTACACGTAGCAATCATGGCAACTGCAGCTGCTGTATACCCCCCGCTTGACCAGCGCCCGGTCAAGAACACAGTCCTACTCTTCGATGTTGACGACACACTCACAAAGCCCCGTCAAGTGCGCTCACCCTCTAATGACATATCCTCTACCAGCAGCTAACATGGCTGCAGCTGGTGAGCCCTGAGATGCTTCAAATGCTCTCGGAACTCAGACACAAAGTTGCTATTGGCTTCGTTGGCGGCTCCAACCTGGCCAAGCAGCAGGAGCAACTTGGGGGAGCAGTCGATGTCACATCGCTGTTCGACTATTGCTTTGCTGAGAACGGACTCACCGCCATCCGAATGGGCGAGACCCTGGCCAGTCAGAGCTTCATTGCCTGGATTGGTGAGGACAAGTATAAGGCGCTGACCAAGTGGTATGTCGAAGCCCGTAGTTTTACAAAGCATTGCTGACCCCAAATCACAGGATCCTTCACTACATCGCCGACCTCGATATACCCATCAAGCGTGGTACTTTTATCGAATTCCGCAATGGCATGATTAACGTTTCCCCCATCGGCCGTAACGCCTCGACTGAAGAGCGAAACGAGTACCAAAAGTACGATCTCGAGCACAAGATTAGAGAGACCATGGTCGCAAAGCTCAAGGAAGCTTTCCCTGACTACGGCCTTACCTACTCTATCGGCGGCCAAATCTCGTTTGACGTTTTCCCTACTGGCTGGGACAAGACCTACTGCCTGCGACACATTGAGGCAGAGAAGGACATTTCAGGAATTGTCTACGACAAGATTCACTTCTTCGGTGACAAGGCATACGAGGGCGGAAACGACTGGGAGATCTACAGCGATAAGCGGACCATTGGACACAAGGTCAAGAACCCAGATGATACCTACGCACAGCTACAGGAGCTGCTGAAAAGCTTTCAGTAGGCGCAGTTGCTTATGAGAAATGACGATTTATTTGACCATACTATGGTCGACGAGTGTGTTTGCTTGCACCACGTATCTGAGGAAGCACCGACGATGTGACAGGTTAAGAAAAAGACACGACCCAAAAACATCTGATTAATAACACGATATATCAACCAGGATCACTCTGAATCATGCTCCTGAGCAACTCTCCACAACCTCTTGTCTGCATGAAGGCTCATTTCCAAGTTGCGTTATTATCGTAGTCGCCTCGGTTGACTAAATCCTCCCCCATCAATACCAAGAGCTGAACAAGTCTCTGCATGTATGCACCTACTGATTTGCCAACTCACCTCCTGACAAAGCAACACTAAGCACCTGGCTCTTTCTCCTTTTGCAGCCATACTACTTACCCGATAAGCCCCAGGTTCCACTTCCCAACCCCACCAACCTATGTACCCTCTCGGTCCAACGTTCTCAGTCAACCCGAGACAAGATACCTGCCTATTTCTGCCACCCAACCCCCCCGCTCATTGGCTCCCCAACCCCAACTCCTTCAACTTCCCCATGTCCTCAACTTACTATCAATTACTCGGCGCATCCAAACATCCCAGCAAGGCGGCTGCCTTTTTTGCCCAACATTGCGGAGAACCTGACTAGTAAGATTGGAAATGCACGTACGTAGTACCTGCAGATCCTGATTTTCTTACCGCCCCCCCTCTACAGTTAACCCAGCCAATAATGTCGCCTTGCGTGAGAGGTTTTGTGTAACTGCGCCAAGAAACTAGGTACGTTTCCCTCACCCCCGGGTAAAAAGGTACATGTATGCAAGCCGTTAACTCGGCTGTTTTTCTGTCTGGGGATGGGCGCAGGGCGTTTTGTTCTTCTCGTATTTGATTGGGGAATGCGGGTTGGTGGCGAGGAAGGGGGTGGTTGGTTATATTTGTATATGAAGTCGGGCCTACAAAGGTGGCTTGTTAGTCGAGCCTAGAAAGCCCGTCCTTCCCTTGAAAGCTTTCCTGCGTCTTTGTTTTTGAGCTTCTTGCTATTCATCTGCTCCAATTATGAAGTTTCGTACGGCCTCTTACTTGCTCTTGCCTCCGCTCGTGCTCGCGTATCCTTCTTCGGGTCCGGCTTGTGCGTCTCCGCAGACGTCAGCAGACTCGTCGAATACGTACGATTACATTGTCACTGGGTCTGGGCCGGGAGGCGGGACGATTGCTACGAATCTTGCGCGCGCTGGGCACTCTGTGCTCTTGGTTGAAGCGGGTTCGGATGCATCGCATGATATTCGGACTCAGATTCTTGCGCTGAACAGCTTCGGGAATACAGATGTCACGTGGCATTTCTTTGTCAAACATGGCGATGATGAGGAGAGGCTGAAGCGATACAATCTGCTGGTTTGGAGACTGGCAAATGGAGAATGTGAGTGGTTTTTCTTCGAGAGATGCTTGCGTGAAATATGCTAATATCAAAAAGACTGGGTTGGACGAGACCCAACCGTTGAGGGCCATATCGGTGCCGAGAGACTCGGAATCTTCTACCCCCGCGGTGCGACACTTGGTGGAAGTGCTATTGTAAACGCGGCAGCAACGTTCTTGCCAAGTGAGAGCGATTGGGATATATTTGACCAAGGAACCGAAGAAGACCTCTGGAGGTTAGTTTCCTTGCAATCGCAATGATTGTGTACGTGTGCTGACTGTATTAGTGGCGGTCTGATGCGCAAGTACTTTGAGAAGATCGAGCATAACAATTACCTTGAACCTGGCACCCCAGGCCACGGGTTCACAGGCTGGCTTCAGACAAATATAGCCGACCGTGCAGCTCAGTCAGTGGCTCCGCTTCGTCTCAAAATCTACGAAGCAGCTCTGAAGCTCATTGGCAGAGAGCCAGAAAAAGTACTGGACTACATGACCAGCGACGGGAATTATCTTGACCCAGCCCGCGATCAAACTGAGGGATTGTGGGCCTTGCCTTTCCATGTCACATCGATTTGGAAGCGCTTCAGCCCGCGTGATATCATTCTAGAGACGCGAAAGGAGACAACTGCGAACGGCACGCAAAAGTATCCGCTTCACCTACAACTCGAATCGTTGGTCACCAAGGTACTGTTCGATACCTGCGGTGGCGATGGCACAAAGCCACAAGCGGTGGGTGTCGAGTACCTCGAAGGCAAATCCGTATACAAAGCGGATCCACGACGGACTGCCAACACTACAGAAGGTGTTCTCAAGACAGCTTTCGCTCGCAAAGAAGTCATTGTCTCAGGCGGTGCATTCAACTCGCCCCAGATCCTTCAACTTTCTGGTATCGGTCCCAGAGCCCTTCTTGAGAAGTATGGTATTCCGGTGGTCTCTGATCTACCCGGCGTAGGTCGTAACCTCCAGGACAATTACGAAATACCAATGTATGGCGAGTCGCCAATAACCCTTACGGCCTCTCCTGACCCCAATGAACCAAAGTGCACATTTGGCGCTCCTGGAGATCCATGCGTTGACCTTTGGCACAAGGGCGAGGGACCATATACGCGCGGTGGCGTCAACTCCAACGCTTTCCTGCTCAAGACATCGCACGCCGTCGAAGATGAGCGTGACATGTTCATGTTTGGTTTCCCTGGCAGTGTCTTCCGTGGTTTCACACCTGACACAAATCAGAATCAGACAGGTGTTCCTCCGACGACGTTTTCTTGGTCTACTGTTAAGATGCATCCACAGAACACTGCAGGATACATTCAGATCCAGTCTACTGATCCCACGGAGCCTCCAGAGGTCAATCTAAACTACTTTGCCACTGGCGCAGAGACAGACATGGGCGCCATTCTGGATACACTGGCATTCGTACGGAAAGCTTACATGACAACCGAAGGACCCGTTGGTCCTGTCACTCCGGTCTCCCCTCCTTGTCCCCCATCTGATATACTTGAGACTGGGTACTGCAGCGATGTTGAGATTGACAAGCAGTGGATCGAGGACCAAGTATTCGGCCACCACCCAACGAGCACCAACAAGGTGGGCCCAGACTCTGACCCAATGGCTGTGCTAGACTCTCGGTTGAGAGTCAAGGGCGTAGAAGGCCTGCGTGTTGTCGACGCAAGTGCTTTCCCAAGATGTCCGGGCGCGTTTCCAGCAGTCTCCACGTTCCTGCTGAGTTCGAGGGCAACGGATCTAGTGTTGGAAGACGCTACTAAGCGATAGGTCTTGAGTGGTTGATATACGAGGGAAAAAATTCATGCCATCTTGTAGTAACATATTCTCGTAGTAAAAACTAAAGATATGCTCTGTAATTCCCATTTCCCATTTGATTATAGTGAGGTTTTCCAAATTGATATTGCCAGTACCGTGCATAAGCTCAAGGTCGGTTTTTTTTCTGAGAAAATTCCGTATAACTGCTAATTACACTCTCAGAGAGTAGTACCAAAGATGTTATGATGCTCAGCAAAAATGTGCAAGAAAAAGAATGTAAGAAAGGTTGAATTTGAAAACGATATGCACAAACCTAGGCCTCGTACTAGCGTTCCATACCCCACCAACGACAGCCCGCCCGTTCCCCGACGCGCCAAAAATTATTCTGTCACAGTCCCCGCCCGCAAACTGCGCGCATTCAACAAGGATTCCTTACAACCAGCCAGCATCACCCATACTATATCGCACGCTCTACCAATATATACTCTCCCAAAATACTCATCGCAAACTCCGGCTCTCCTCAATCCAATAATCCAACGTATACGCGTACGCAAAAGATGAAGCTCCTAACCCTCAACTTCCTCACCTGCGCCATCAAAGCCTGCAAAACGAACCCCGCATCTTTCCCCCTGCACCCGCGCGACGCCGAGCTCGAGATTGTCGAAGCGGATGTAAACCTAGCGTTTCTGAAAAACATTTTACCCCGCATTCTGTGGAATGAATTGAGGGTGATATGCAGTGAGGTAAGACGGCAGTGTTTCTTGATATATGTTGTCACGTCTTGCGCCTATATATATATACTAGGAGGCGGAAGAGGGAGAGAAGACCAAAAAAACAGTAGAGCAAAAACAAAGCTAACACTTCTATCCAATATTTGTAGCTCGGTCTCCCTGAACTCCCACCCACAGCGCCCACACCCGCTGACCTCGTTGAGCCTTCGTCGTCTTCCGCGTCCGCACTAGATACCGCTGAGGCGACACCAGCCGCCGACGCACAAGAGGAAGAAGAAGAAGAGCCAAGCCAGACGGCAAAGGATCTGCATAGGATACTGCTCGAGACGTGTATAAAAGAAGGGAAGCTGGTGTGTGGAGCGTGCCAGCACGAGTATGCGGTGAAAGAGGGTGTTGCGAATTTCTTGTTGCCGGGGCATTTGGTATGAGAAGAGACAAGATAAAAAGAAAAAACATGAAAGAAAGGGGGGGAAAAGGCAGATTCTAGGGTACTAATAAAGGTATAGGGCAGAGGCGAATACGGTGCTACGAGAAGGGAGGAACTTTGGAAACATGAGTCACCAAGTACTTTCCATGCGCTAGAGCGAGGGAAAAGATATAGAGGTGCGACTTCATCGCATATGTGGAGGGGGAGAAGAGTGGTTCGAAGGAACCGAACATTGCGACTTGATACCCTTTCATTTAAGCATAAACACGTAGTAGGCGAAGGCGTCGCATTACAAGAGAGACCAAAGATACGCGCGACCATTCGGTCCAGCTTCAAAGCTACTACCCTTTTCTTCCCTTTTAGCCAGAAAATTGGTATCTAAAACATGCGCCCAAAACACCAGTTGCTATCACCACTTCTTTATTCTTTTTTTGCAATTGCAGAGAGAGAGAGAGAGAGAGAGCCACATCCAGCCCCTCTCAAGACCCAATCGCACGGTTAATCTGTACCCGCTTGTCCTCACCACCAGATACAATACCCACTTGGCGATCCCAGCACACGCTGAAGACCTTTGCGCCCTCGCCATGGCTCTTGACATTCTCGCCATCCCACGATTGCCTGTAAATTGTATATACGCTTTCACCCGTTAAGCCCTCTCCAACCTGGCCACCAGCACTAACGTTCCTAAGATCCCATATTTGGACTGTACCATCGTGAGACGCAGACACAAGGTTGTGTTCGGACGACGGATCCGTGTCGAGAGATACAACGGCATTCTTGTGGCCTCGTAGCGTCATGACGCTAATCTGGGTAGCCGATGCGCGGGGGTCGACGAGAGTAATGTGGCGTGCCGAGGTACCGGTTGCCAGGAGATTTCGGGAAGGAATCGCGCACAAGGAGAGGAGCGAGTGGCCCGTTGTTCGCGTATCAACACATGTAGCGGTAGGCAGATCCCATGTCTTGAGCGTGTGGTCGTGTGAAGCAGAGTATGCGACTGTAGCATCGTCTGGCTTGAAGATTATGCTGGAGACAGGCGAATTGTGGCCTGTGAATGTTGCCAATGCGCCGCGGGCAGGAACCGTACGGTCTGGTTTCGAGAGTTTTTGTCGCTTGTTAGAAGCGGCTGTTGAGTTCGGGAGCAGATTCGATGGTGCGGCTGGGTTTTCTTTTGCGTTGCTCGAGAAAAGCGAAACAGTCGTGTCTGAAGATGCAGACAGGATCCGGTTTGAAGGTGCGTGGACTGCAACGTCTTCTACGCCCCAGCGGTGGTTGAAGAGTTCCAAGGCAGTCGTGATGGTCCGCGTATCGTCGTCATATTTGTACACGCGAACAGTGTTGTCCAATCCAGCGGCAACTATCTTCTTCTCAGACAACCACTTTGCCGTCTTCAAGCTGGTAATCCGACCTCCATTGTTGGGCGCCTCGGACGTCGCCAAAACATCGCCTGATGTGTTCCATACTCTCAGAAGCCCGTCGTAACTTGCGCTCAGTATCCTCTCTTGTCCACTCTGTACCCCCGACAGGACATCAACTGCAGAAACCCAATCGTTATGTTCGAAACTCGTCACATTCAGTGGTGGTACTAGCGCCCTAGTGTATTCTACATCGAGCGTCGCTTCGGCATTAATACCATTCTTGGTGAGAAACTGGTCGATGGTTGTGCGGAGGAATTCGCCATTGATAAGTATGTCGAATGGAATGCGATTTTCATCCCCACGATGTAGGAGCTCGTTTACAAGAGTCGAAAGCTTGTGGCGCGTTAAGGCTACAGGCGCATGCTGTTAGCACAGTATGTGAGAATTGATAGTTGAAACTTGCGCAGCATGTTACGACTATGCTTTAATTGCGCAAATTTACGATATGCTGCGGCATAAGAGTGCGCAGCTTATCATCATGTCCCGCGACGGTACTTACATGTTTGTACAAGCAAAGTACTAGGCTCCTCTGAAATTTGCAGGCTAGAGTCGCGCGTAGTGAGGCGAATCTGCACCTTGGTCTCTGCGGCTTCGGTATCCATGGCGTCGTTATGTGGTCGTTTGCTTATCGAAAAGTGGTGTGCAAGTGACGATGGATTCGGGAAGCTTTGGAAATTTTGGGATCTCGAACTTTTTCCGAAGGAGGTTAGCGCAAAAACATCAGCCAGTCGGCGTTCGCGAACCTCCGGCAATCTGAGATGTTGCTTACTGAACTTGTTCATTAAAATGGTTTGCGGATTGTAAATGAATGGTCAGAGTACCGAGGAATGATACATTTCTATAGAAAGTGGTTTCAGTATTAATATGACGGTGAGTAAATACTTGGTGTTTTGGTGTGACTGCCTTCTTCATTGCACGCTGGTCCTCCTGATCTCAGCAATTGCTCTCCTCCGATGATCAGTCGGTGCGAACAACGCCTCAATCAAGCCTATCACCTCCTCAGCCTCCATTTCTAGTTTCAGTTCTCCGTCTGTCCAGAAGTACTTGATGTCTGCGAGGCTGCTGTCTAGAATCTCGCTGAGATACTGAAACTTGAACCAGTTAGGTGTATAGACGCCAGCCATGTCTCTGATTTCTCCATTATCGTCCTCTGTCTGGAAGTGTTGTGCGAGTGTAGAAAGCGAGACACAGTATCCATGTAGTTTTCGAGACTCGTCTTCAGCAATATCTGCTTTGTCCTCCACATCATTCACGAACTTTGTAAGGGCCGCTGATACTAATGAGCCAAGAGACTGGAGTAAAGCGCTCTTGGAGAGGACGTTTTGCCATTGGCGCTTCACGTCTCCTATCCTGTCGATGGTTGTGGCAATAGCATCGTCGCATACTGTGGCGAAAGGGACGTTGGTGCAATCCTGAAAGCCTTGGGCATCTTCCAAGTGATCCCTTATTATTTGTCGTTGCGATTCCATCTCACGTCCATACGCACGTTTGCCAAATCCATCAATGGTCTTGATGTCAGCCTCCAGCAATGGCTTTAAGCGTTTTGAGGGTTGCAGATGTTGCGGTAAGGTAGATGATGTGTCCTTTTCTGCTTGTTCCTGTAAGAAGAGCCTCAGCCGATCTGATAGGCGCTGACAGTCATTGTAGATGAGCATGTTACTCGCAATGTCCTTGGAGTAATGCATAGCGGCGGTGGCTCGATACATTGCAAGCAGTAGACTTGGTATTGCGTACAAGCCTCCACTTGCAGGTGAAATGGCTGATTTGACAAGATCGGCCGAATTGAGAGCGTCTACATCTCTAAGAACCTGCAAAATGATATCCATGATTGCGTCAGGGATTGCTGTCACGGTGTATGTTTCTCGCAGTGTGACCTTTTGATCCGTGGGCGCCTTTTGCTGGGCTGATTTCTTTTTTGAATTCGGTGATTCTGGTGCTTTAGCTGTGGGATTTGACGTGGTAGTTGGCTTAGTATCGATTTCGTCGTCCCAATCCGCACCCCAATCTTCGGCATCTTCAACATCGGAGGGCTTCTCCTTAGAAACTTCTTCCTTGGGCTCCTCATCCGGTATGTCAACTTCATCACCCCAAGCACTCATGTCCTCTTCTTCTACCGATATTGTTTGCTCCTTAGTGGTCTCATCCTCGCCCTCACCATCCCAATCTGCAGCCCAGTCATCTTCTTGGTCATCACCAGCGTGTAAGGCATCTCCCTTGGATACGATTTGCGTCTCAACCCTCTCCACGGTCTTTTTCTCTAGTACCTTTTTCGGAATCATGACTTGGACTTGGGCAATGGCGGCTTCCTTTTGCCTGGCTAGCCAGAATTCGGGGGACTTGTCGACCCACTCTGTTAGACGGCTCTGACCCGACCACCCCAGCTCATCCAGGAATTCCACAAGCCCCAAGACATAAGATAGCGACTCTTGAAATTCAGGGATGCCCTCTGTTGAAAGCGGTATGGCAGGCAAAAGATGATTTGATATTAGACGGGACGCGATGATTGGAACGATCTTGTGTGATAGCGGGATAACAATAGAGGGTGGTAACCGTGTGTTTAGATACTCTGCAATGGTCTGAATGTCTCCTATTGTTGTCTTGATACTTCCATCGTTTACTGGACCTGCGCGTTGTATATCGTCCCCGTGAACCTCGAATGAGGATACAACGCGGTCGGCGCCCATGGCAAGACGGGGGGCAATTATGGTTTTATCGATGTCGCGACTCAAGCGGACGATTAGGTTGTCAAGGAAGCCAAGCTTTACGAGGGCTTCGACGGTTGTATTGATATCAACTTTGGCTTCTCGTTCGATCAATTGGTGCAGCGAAATCTTATGGCTGGCGCGGTCAACTGATATTAGTCCGCTCCAAGATTCTATGATAGTCTCTATGAGGGCCTTCTTTAGCTGCTCTTGCTTATTTCTGAGGACACCCACTACTCTCGTCGTCATGAAGGGACCGAGTCTCTTGAAGGCGTCGTCTGCATCTTCCAGGGTGCTGATGGCGTGGAGGATATGACCGTTTACCGCCGCATTCTGAGCCGAGTCTAGCAAAGTAGATATGTCTCGCAGTTGTTCCACTGTCTGTACCAGGCTCTCGTTGTACGCAATCTCGGTGTGCAACAGGCTGACCTTGCTTGCGGCATCCTGTACGCGTGCCATGTTCTCTTTGCCTGCTTCTGCTAGCTGTACAATTTCCTTGGCCGTATCTTGAGAGCGTTTGATATCATGTTGGAGCTTGCGTGCCTGGGTAATCCAACCGTCGACGTCGGGTGCGGCCTCTCGTGAAAGCTGACGGACTTGGTTCTGGGGCAAAGAGTCAATGTCAGAACCATAGAAGAAGTAACATGTCGCCGCATACTTTGGTGTCTTCGCGGGCCTTGGTAACTACTTCTAGCAGTTTTGGGAGCGCAGTGGATGGCACAGTAGCAGATGCCACATGTTCGTCTTGGGGGAACGCTCCATACTGTGCCGATTGAAGGAGCGCATCGCCTAGCTGCTCGTCTGACACTTGCGGAGGCATTTGCGGCTAGCAGGCGATTGTCATGCTCGGTGTTGAGAGAGATGTGAGGCGTGTCATGCTATGGAACACTTGCAGCTGCACGGACATGCGGCCGACGTCAACCCTGGTGTCGCTGCCCCGCCACACGTACCCCGCCACCGCTAGTAAGACTGTGTGGCCTATTCTTTGTACGTATAGGCCGCCAACACGTGCGTCCAAACATTGTCGCAGCAGGCAACTGACTCCATACCCTGCCTTCTTGGTCTTTTTCTGACAGGCTGCCTCTTTGACTGCTGACAACAATCCTGGTACATTAGAGCCTCACTGCCACGCTTTTCTGCACTATTTCACACTGGCTTTGCTCGTGTGGCATCCTTTTGCTTTCATTCCATCTCGTCTACCTGTAAGTTCCCTTCACAGTGTCGTGCGCGGCTCGGCAACAAAGTAGTCCATGGACACGAACCCGGAGCTCTACAACATCTTGAACACACTCTTTGTGTATACTAAACACTCTATTTCTGATTATCCTCTACAACCATATCTGAGTGCTAGTAGCCCATATTGACTAGGACATTACATTAGCTGTTCACACGATCGACTAACACAACAATAGTAGTACCAATTTAGGCAAGGCGGTTTGTGCTAGTGATCTATCCACCGAGCAATCCTACTCCGACCACTTTACTGAATTGACCCTCCAGTCTTTCAACTTCGCCACCATGGGTTCTGTAGCACAGGAGACGCATTTCAAAAAGATACAGCAATTCAAGGCAAACTATGCTGATGCAACGTTCACTCAGTATGAATCTCAGCGCACGGGGCTGCGCGCAGTCGTAGTCGATCGAAAAGGTCCAAAGGTTTACGGAAACTTTGCGGTAGCCACAGAGATCCATGATGATTCCGGCGCACGTGAGTATATCAAACCGACATCTCCACACATATCCTGATAAGAGACAGCACATACCCTGGAACATCTTTGCTTTATGGGCTCACGCAAGTATCCCTTCAAGGGCGTGCTGGACAAGATTGCTACTCGTTCATACTCGGATACCAATGCGTGGACGGATGTCTCGGAGACAGTATACACTCTCTCCACTGCAGGCTGGGAAGGTTTTGCGCAACTGCTGCCAATCTACCTTGACCATCTCATTGTTCCTACACTGGCCGATGCTGGCTGTTACACTGAGGTTCACCACATTGATGGAAAGGGAGAAGATGCGGGGTAAGTTTCCTTGACAAATCAAGCACAAAATTACTAAAAAATCTTAAGTGTTGTCTACTCTGAGATGCAAGGGCGACAGAACTTGCAGGGTGACCTTATGGACCTTCAAATGCGTCGCCTCTTGTACCCTGAAGGTGATGGTTTCCGCATGGAGACTGGTGGCTTGATGGAGAACCTTAGGGTCTCAACCGCAGAACGGATTCGCCAATTCCATCGAGACATGTACCAACCCAAGAACTTGCGCGTGATCATCATAGGAGAAGTTGACCACCCAAATCTTCTGCAAGTTCTAGATACTTTCGAAGACGATATCATCGACCATGTGCCGGCCTACGATGCTCCATTCAAGCGCCCATGGGTGGAATCGCCGCGTACACCTCCACTAAGCAAGACCATTGTCGACACGGTAGAATTCCCTGAAGAGGATGAGTCTACAGGAGAGATTCAGATTGCGTTCTTGGGCCCAGAAACTACCGATGATCTAGGAGAAACAGCCATCAATACCCTTCTGAACTACCTTGCTGGCTCATCTGTATCTGTCCTTGTCAACACGCTTGTCGAGAAGGAGCATCTAGCTAGCATGGTTTACTTCTGGTGCAAGGGCCACTATGATATGATCATCTGGTGGACTATCTCATCCGTGGAGACTGGTAAGCTCGCCGACGTCGAGAAGTGCTTCTTTGAAGTCCTCAAAGAACATGCCTCTAAGCCACTTGATATGAACTATCTGAAAGACTGCCTTCACCGCTTCAAAAGGCAGACACGGTACATGTCGGAGATTGGTCTGGATGAATACAAAGACCCGATTATCAAGGACCACGTTTTCGGCGACCGAGAAGGCACCCATCTCGAAGACGCAATGGCTACTCTCGATGTTTTTGATATCCTCGACATGTGGACAGAAGAGGAGTGGCGGGCCTATCTGAACAAGTGGATGGTGAATGCTCACCATGTCTCCATCCTTGGCAAGCCCTCAAAAGCTCTATCCGACAAGATCAAAGCCGATGAGGTTGCACGCGTCAAAGCACAACAGGAAAAGCTAGGCGAAGAGGGACTGAAGAAATTGACACAGAAGCTCAAAGAGGCTCAGGAAGAAAACGACAGGCCTATTCCAGAGGAGATAATTGCAGGTGTGCAGGTTCCAAGCACTGAGTCCATTCACTTCTTCCAAACCACTACAGCACGGTCTGGATTGGCAAAGAAGCTTGGTGTCTCAGACAATCCAATTCAGAAGATTGTGGACAGGGACGAGAATGGTCTTCCTCTGTTCATCCACTTTGAGCACATACCGACGTCTTTTGTACACTTTGGATTGGCACTGGGTACTGCCAGCCTACCGACTGAACTGAAGCCTCTGCTTGGAGTCTACCTTACCAATTTCTTCACCACCCCAATCATGAAGGACGGTAAGCGCATAGAATTTGAAGAAGTCATCACCAAGCTGGAGCAGGATACCATTGAGTACTCGATGGATCGTGGTACAGACATTGGAAGCTCCGAGATGATCTACATTCCTTTCGTCGCGGAAGCCGATAAATTCGAGACAGTCGTACTGTGGCTAAGGTCCATGTTGGTGGACTCCATATTCGACACTGAGCGCGTCATCTCTGCTGTGAAGAAGATGCTGGCTGATGTGCCTGAAGAGAAGCGTGACGGCAATGCCATGAGCTTTGCAGTCGACCGCATGATTCACTACGACGCCGCATCAGCTGTCCGCGCAACCGGCACACTCGTCAAGGGACTATATCTCAAGCGTATTCTAAAGCTCCTAAAGACCGAGCCACAACAGGTTCTTGACAAACTCGAAGCTCTACGCAAGCACCTACTGACGTTTTCTAACATGCGCATTCTGGTAACCGCAAACGTCGAGACGTTACCAAATCCAGTCTCAACATTCAAGCACCTCACCGACGCATTTCAACCAGGACCTGAACCCACCATCAACCCAATTGACGACAGAAATGCCCTCCTCTCAGACGTCGGACGTAACCCAGGCGGCACACACTACATCATCCCCATGCCCATCGACTCGTCCTTTGCCGTCCTAACAGCCAAGGGACCACAAGGCTACACGAACCCCCAGCTCCCTCCCTTGATGGTCGCACTCGCATACCTCGACGCAGTCGAAGGCCCTATGTGGCAGTCCATCCGCGGCACCGGTCTCGCCTACGGCAGCAACTTCTTCCGCGACCCAGAGACAGGCCTGCTCAAGTTCCGCATCTCCAAGTCGCCGAACGTATTCGCCGCGTACAACAAGGCAAAGACTGTAGTGAAGGAGTACGGTGACGGCACGCAGAAGCTGAATAAGCTCGAGCTTGAGGGCGCCATCTCGAGCATTGTTCGCGACTTTGTAGATGAGCGAGCGACGATTGTGGATGCGGCGCGTAGCTCGTTTATTGATCTCGTGACGAGGGGTGTGGGCAAGGACTGGCAGGAGTGGGCGCTGCGCGAGGTGCGCAAGGTGACGGAAGGGGATGTGCAGAAGATTCTGCAAGAAGTCGTGGCCAAGGTGTTTGAGCCCCAAAAGACGGATTTGGTGGTGACGTGTGGTGGCATCATGACTGATGTGAGTAACTTTTTTTTTCCTTTTCTTCCCCCCTCCTCGTTCCGTCCATAAAGAACATGTGCTAACTTTTTTTGTTTTTCTCTACATCAGGGTCTGAAGAAGGATTTCGAAGATGCGGGATTCAAGATTCAGCTCAAGCAGCTCACGGACTTCCAAGATGCATATGGTCTGGAGGGTGATGAGGACGACGATGAGGACGACGATGAAGACGGTTCTGGAAGCGAAGATGGCGACAGCGAGAGTGGATCAGAAATGGAAGAGTAGAGTTTTTTTACATATTATGCTAGACCTGAACTTAGATCATGCTACGCCAATCACATCGCTCCTGCAAACCCTTCCCACCAAAAACACAGAAGAAGAAAAAACAGTTGATGGATGTAGTAAACAAACCTTTTTTCATTCAGAGCCAAAATGCATCATGAGTCTTTTGATTGATATTTATACACTTGTGCGACGAGGTATTGGCGCAAGAAAAGCAAAACAAAACGAGCCCCACGATATTTGCCCCAATAAGCCGAAAAAGGAAATATTAAAAAGAAAAAGATAGACACTTTGCACGTCGAAACCGTGAAAAAACAGGCCATGTGCAGGGTCGACATCTTTTTCTCAAAAAAAAGAGCTAAGGGGAGAATAAAAAAGAAAGAGGAAAAATCATCTTCTCGTAAATACATACAAGGAAGTGTTTGAGGGGGGGACAAATAAAGAGAAAAAAGAGACGCCAGCAATGCGCCATTCGGCTTGGAATGGTAGAAGTTGCCCCAATCCCCCAAATCCTGTACGCCAGCCCTAGATCCCTCGTCGCGTTTCGAAGGTGGTTAAAACAAAAACTCTTTGGTTTTAGATTCGGTGAGACGACAAGCAAAAAAGATTGGGGAATCACATGAGAGAGAGAGAACAACGAAAAGGGAGGGAAGACAGAGACAGCGGCAAAGCAAGAAAAAGAGGCCGACGCCAGTTCGGCGAGCCCCCAGTCTTCACCAGAACGCCCTCCAACCCACCGCGCACGACCCAGAATTAGGAACACCTTTTTCCATCTCAGAAAGAAGGGCTCACTCTCCAAAGGCCATCAACTATGCATCTTCGGGCAGAATGCGAGCGAAATGCTTTTCCCAAATCCATCCCACAGTCTTTGTGGCATCGTCTTGATTGCGAGCAAGCCACAGCTCGCCCTTCATGCCAATAACGTCGAAAATCTCGCCAGGGACATAGACAAGATACGGTATCCCACCTTCACGGCGGTCATGGGCAATGTTGAACTCGAACAGACTGGCGGCCAGGAAGAGCACCTCGGGCTCTTCGGCCTCGGCAGGAGTAGTGGGTAGTTCTTCGACACTGCCTCGGGCAGGGGAATCGGACATTGGCAGCGCCGAGTTGAACACTCCGGACGCGCGAGTAGATCCAGCGAGAGATGTTGGTTGCGAAGGCGGTGCTGATACGGTATGTGTGCTGGTCTGCAGAGGTGAGAGGAAGGAAGGCCCAAGTTGAGGCGGAAAGTCGAATGCATGAGATACCGAGGGTGAATGCTCAACATCGATAGCACCATCAAGACCCATGTAGTTGTGGTTGCTGCGCGAAGATCCAGTATTACGGCGCTCGCTATGCATGACGGTGGCATCGCTGTTGTCTGAAGAAGGACTGAGTGCTCGTGCCTCGCGCAGCGACGTAGGTCCAGGACCTGTCCGACTTGCTCCGTTAGGCGGATGCAGTGAGGGGTAGGCAGGTCCTGCAGGAGAGGAGCGGGGCGGGTTCTCAATAGGACGGGGATGTGACCGTGGAGCATAGCCACCGCTGTTGCGATTTCGCGAGTCGATCAAGGACGTGTCGCTGCTCATTGATTCAGTGCGGCGAGAAGAAGAGTTACGGGACGAGCCGCCACCATCCGAGGAGAACGTGGGAACAGGCGAGGTCATGTTCGAGATGTCGATGAGCAGATTTCGGTTGACAATGCCAAGCTTGTTGGCAAGTTCCTGCATCGGCTTATAGTCGGAGTGGAAGCGCTCGACATATGACTCGAGATCGTAACGAAGCGATGTCGTGTGTTGCGGTTCGCTTTCGAGTAGAGGAAGAATCTTCTTTGAACAGGTCTTGTACCAATCCTTTTGCAAGCACATGAACAGTGTCATGAGCGTGCGCATGAGACCTTTCGTTCTCTCGTAAAGCAAAGGCAGCTCGTGCTTGAGTGTGTCGTTGATCGTAGAAAACTTATTCGCCGACTCTTCAAGGTCGGGATCCACTTTCTCACCTCGATCAATGGCCTGCTTGTGCTTGACATAATACAATAGGTACTTCTTGCGCTGCTCTATCGTCTTCTGATACGATACCCACATCTCCCAGAGATCTCCAACCGGCTTCAGCACGCGGCTGCGAACAGCAGCTTTCTAATGTACGATTAGCTTTGCCTGAAAAAGTAGAATATATGCCAACTTACATGCTCTTCGAGAGCCTTGTTCTGCAGCTCGAAATGGGCCATTGCCCACTTTCGCCATGTGCTCTCAATCTCAGGATATACCGATGGCGCCACTTCGCAAACAGTGATAAAGCCCAAGAAGACAATGTTGAGCTGCAGATAGTGCTCAGTAATGGCTTCGAGGTACTGTTCAAAGTCGCGAATGACAATCTGAAGTTGGAAGAAATGACCGCCAAACTTTTGCTCCTTAGATTTGTAGTCTTGGTCCTTAAATGTCTTGTCTGCCTCATCATATGCTTTGCTCTTGTCCACCTTAGGGATAAATGCTTTGACAAACGTCTTGCCCAAACCACTCTTCTTCTCTTTCTTTCCCTCAGAAGCGGCAGCACGGAAGGTATCAGAACGTGCCTTGGCTTCGTTGATGCGCTGACTCATTGCCTTGAGTTCCTCGTAGGCCTCCCGAATCTTGGGTAGATCCGGGTGGTCTGGGTCGGTAATCTCTTGCAGCGACTGGAGAATCAGCGGATACTTGAGCAGACGTTGACAAGGCTTCAGAAGAAGAGAATCCAGATCCCATGCTTGGGTCATATTCTCCACTTGCTCAAAGCAAGCAGTGACCCATCCAGATAGGATCTCATTTCCTTGGTTTTTCTTGATGTATGCACTTGCATTGTCTTGGTTCAGGAAGTAGGTTGTGTAGAGTCTTTCCATCTTTTCTTTGTTGTCGAGGAATACCTGGCCGATTGTTGTCAATCGATCGTTCCCCAGTGTACAGTTCTCAAACGGGTTCACAGAGTCGTCTGACGGTCTTTGAGTACTCGTGAATGATTCTTGGGTGTCACCCGGTTTACTGTCAGTAGAATCACGGTTCCAGGGGCCGGTTGGAGGCGGTATGTCGTAGTTGACAATCGGTTTCGCGGCTTTCTTGAATGCCCGGAATAGCGACAAGGAAAACTTTTCGAGCTCTTTGCAGTTGCTGAATAAGAGCCTCTTCTCCTTTTCGCTCATTAGGTTCTGCGCTGTAGCTTCGAAGATATTGTGTGCGATCATCATATCGATGCAGAATTGATGCTCAGTCGTAAGCAACTCTTCTAGTGTACGATACCGCTTGATCAGCGCCTGCTTCACCGGATCAGGCTGGCCGTCTTCCCCCTTTTCACCTTCGGTCGGTGTTGGAACAGACATCTCCATGGGTTGTGGAGTGCCATATCGATCTTCTAGACTCTTCTCATGAATATGAATGACTGGTGTACGCGACCGAGCGGGATGCATCTCGAATTGCTCGTCGCTGAGTGTAGGTCGAGAGAGTTGGTGGTGCGACAGATGGTTATATGAGGCGTTTTGCGAAGCTACTTGTCCGTCAATGGTCGGCTGAACAGGGGGAGGTGGGGGTGAATAGTTGGGCCGGGGAGGTGCGTTCAAGGGCGAATGCGGCATGGAATGTTGCAAATCCAATCCAAGGCCGCCATCGGTCCAGGCAAGCTGCGGTAGTTCAAAGTCATTAGTGGAAGCCGATGGACGATCGTTGGAGGAACTCTGTGACAATGCGTTGCGAGAACGGTTTCCGGAAGAACTGCCAGAGTGGGATGCATCTTCCTGAATGGTAGTGGTTGTTGATGCGCCTGAGTAACGTCGCGACGATGAGGGATATATGATGGCAGTGCCACTTGGGGCAGCATCTGGTAACTGTTGGGGAATTTGTGGTGGGGTTCTTGATGGGCGTGGCGGTGATGTTGTATTGCTTATCTCAAGCTTGGTAGTGTCGCGTGCTGACCCATTTGCGTCACTTAGCAATCGCGCAAGGTATGTCTCTGTAGCCTCTTTGGACCCCCAATCCTTGTGTTGTGCTATTACAGGGGAGACTTGGTGTACTCGTTCCCTTGACACGGACGCCATTTCTGGCGAGATGACTGGTGACTGATGGTACATGTTCAAGACTGAGTTTACCACACTATATGTCTCTGTGTTTGGTGTAAGAGACACACGTTTTCGGTGAGCCGCTACGCTGGCTGAATCATCCGGATAAAGTGTGTCACGCTTTGGATAGGATACAGATAGAGCCTCGTTTGCATCGTAGCCATGATCCGACTTGAAATCAAACGACAGGGCCTTGAGGCCTTCGTTGAAGGTGTCGGTATCGGACTCCCAAGGTTTTGTGGACTGCTCATCGCTGAGCATGATTGGTATTGATTCCCTGACGCCTAACTCTGATTGTTCAATGTCGGGTGTGTGAGAGACGCTGTTCTGAGCAGAGGCATGGAAGACGCTGGGTTGTAAGAGCTGCTCGTCCGAATTCTGGTGGGCTGCCGGCGGCGTAAGGACGAAACTCCCGGGTAGTCCCAGCACAGGCGATTCTTCAAAATCGGTCACTGCCGATTGCGGTTGGTCGGGCGGGGGTATGGTCAAGGTAGAAGTCTGGAGGCTCAAGTGCCGTTGGTCCGGTGGACATGAGTCTTGGTCGTGCGAGGGACGCTTCGCCTGGGCATGTGCCTCGAAAGACTGCTCAAGTTCAGCAACGCCGGGTAGTCCCTCTGACGGCTCCGGTTGGAGTTGGAAGCTGCTTGCAATTGGAAAGTATCCGTGTTCGTCCTGCCGGTCGGAGCTTCGGGAGCGGGAGGCAGGCGAAGGCTGGAGAGGCTGTCGTTCTCGCGAGTTCCGCAGTCGAGGCGATGTTGGTGGAGGCGGGGCGGTGACAACAGCGGCTACGCTTGGTCCAGGTCTCGCACCTAGAGGCGATTTTCCTCTTTCACGATATCCGCGGTAGGCTAGAGCGGGCAGCGTTGATTGGTCTGCACCACGTGAGGTTGGAGTGGCAGCGGCAGCGGCTAGCACCCTCTCCATTCTTGTGGGAGATGTCCTGTTGCTATGGCTCATTGCGCGTGTGGGAGTGTATTTTACGGAGCGGGTCGAGGAATTAGAGTCGGAGCCAATGCTCATTCGTCGTGTGGCTACGGGGATTCGTGAGCGTGGAGTGTGTCGCGCGGGTGACCGCGACTTTGTTTGGTCGTGGGACTGCGTGTGTTGCGAGTCCTGCAGCAATACTGCAGTCGGGCCACTAGCCGACCGTCCATGGCGTGAAGTGTGGTGGGATGTGGAAGGCAATGGAGCCTCTCCCAGCGTGCCATCGACAGTGGGAATTCCGAAGCCAGGCGATGACACATCCTGGCCAGTCAGTACTTCGCCAAATAGCTGGCGTTGACCAGATGTCGACGAGCGACTTTGTGAGGCTGATTTTGTTTTTGACGACGAGGCATGCTGGTCGATGCTGGCCTTTATGCCATTTGTGCGGCGCGTGTTCCGAGGGGTCGCGGGAGCAGGTTGGGGTCTTTCCCTTGGCTTCAGATTGCTGAACTTGTGGGGGCCATATGAGGCCTCTCTGCTGGGGCGCGCGGCCGACGCGGTGGATGAGACCGAGGCATTGGCACGGCGGTGGGCGTCGTACGAGATAGCCCTAGAGGGATCGCGGGACCTGGAGCGCAGCGTGGACGAGGCCGTGGGCGAGGTAGCTTCGGGGGAGCGTTCAAAGCGCTCAGCAAGTGCTTTTACTTTGTTTGACTGGTTTGGGGGGGAGCGGGTGGTCGAGGCGGAAGCGGGCGAGGCAGTGGCAGAGGCGGTTGTGTTTTTGGCGGCGTTGGCATTGGAGTGTCGGGGGCGCGCGGTGGGCATGTCTAGGCTGTGTTGCGGTGAGGCAGGAGCTTGGAGCTCGGTCGAGGTGGAGGTGTAGGCCGAATAGTACTTGTCTGGCGAGGCGGCCAGAGCATCTTCGGGGGGGTGCAGTTCGGTGGATTGCAGCCAGGTCGATACGGAGAGGCCGGGGTCGTATGCATATCCATGCGCCTGATCAGACTCCATCTCCCATTGCTGGCGGGCGCAGGAGCGCAGAGGCAAGGCAGCGCCGTCGTCGTGGGGAGAGGCGGTCCAGTGTCGGGCAGAGCAGCGGAGCAGGGCAGAGCAGCGCAAGGCAGAGCAGCAGCCGGGGTTGCCAGCGCAGCCAGCGCCAGCCGTCTATTGGACTGGGGGAGAGGCGAGGGGCACAGCCAATCGCGGCGGACACACGCCTGCCGTCGCCCAGGCCTGCACGGTTGAGCGTCACACCGGCTCAGAGGGCGTGAGAGCGGGTGCTTAGGGGGGAGGGGGTTCGTGGTCGTGGTCGAGGTTGTGGTGGTGCGCTTGGGGGGGAGTGTTGCCGGGCGATAGCGCTGCCACTGGGGACAGTGAAGGAATGCAGTCGAGGTGCCTGGTGCAGCCCCCCAGGATCGAGCTAGGAAACGGGACAACAACGGTGCCGCAGGGGGGACAGACGGCCTGGAGACGGCCTGGAGACAGGTGCAGACGGGCGTAGACAGGTGCAGACAGGTGTAGACTGACAGCGACGGGCGTGGGCTTGGAGCATCAGATACGCCCAGTGTTCCCCCATGCACTGCCTGCTGTCTGGCTGCCCGCCCGCCTGTTCCCTCCGCCTCGTCCTCCTTCTCGTCCTCGTCCTCCTCCTCCTGCAGCCACTACCACAACCATTCCCACTACTCTACATACGACTACCACATCTCGCTTCCCAGCCAGTAGCTCCAGGCGCCAGTTGGGCGAGCAGGCCATGCTAGCGAGTGCCGTCCTCCGTGTACACCTATTGTATCTATCGACTTACGTACCATGTGTCTATCTATGTACATGTGCATGTGTGCTTGCTGCACCCCCAGGGGCTCATGGCACAGATGCCACCCTCCAGCCCGTCCACCTGCGCTCGCCATCTGCAACCAGCGTGAAACCGAAAGAGCGAGTGCCATGACGGAACACAAATTCCAGCCATCCACCACCTGCTCTCCCCTGGCATGGCGCGTCCCGTCGCGTCTCTAGCGTCCCCGTAGCTTCACGCCCCACCACCCCTGCCCGGCCAAGCAACAACCACACGACTCGGCCACTTGCCCGACCACCATTCATCTGTCTATGTACCCATCCATCCATCCATCCATCCACCCATTCACTTGACCGCCCGGCCTTCCAAAACACCACGCCCACCATGAAGAGGAAGCGCGGCAATCATGACGGCGCCCGCACCGCCCCCGTGGGGGTGTCCAACAAACAATTGGCCGCTGCCGACCAATCCCCCATTGCCACACCTCCCCTCCTCCATCACCACCCCCATCCAGTCCTGCACCGTCTCTATCCCCAACTCCCTACCCTGCGCCACTATCTGCTGTCAAGGCTGCCCTCGTCGTTCAAGAATAGACGCCGGAGAATAGCCCTGCTTGGACGTGCTCCTCCTGCTCCAGCTCAAACTTCAGACACCAGCCCTGTGCAACATGTCGATTACACCGTGGCGCAGCTGCTCGACTCAGCTTTGGTCGGCTGTGCAGCACACGTAACCGCACAAGAACACGCACTTGCTGCCAAGGAACGTGATCAAGATCTACAGACATTCACGCAGCAGCGTTCACAAAGCTCCCCAGGGGCCACTTACAAACCTGGCTACTACAAGCAGCCCGAGGTATGTCGCGTCACGTGCCTGGCCTTTCCCGTGCTGCCCGTCTGCGCTGCATCTCCATGAGCCGCTACTGAGTACATGTAGATTGTTGACTATGTGATTTGGCGCCTGTTTACCCGCTCTTCCTCTTACAGGCCTGCCCATGTGCTCTGCCACGGCTTCCAAAGGGCTGCAAGAGCCCGCAGTGAACAGCACCATGACCCAAATACGAGGGCCTCTATCCCTGGCCTGCAGCAAGTCCACGACAACAGCCATGTGCAAACTCTAAAGGACCCGGTGTGGTGTCGATTACACGCGCTCTTAGGTCAAAGCGGCGACCGTATCATGATGGACCTACTTTTAGACTGCGCCATCTTTCTTCCCGTCGAAGCTAATATGGGAAACTACTACCAGCTCTCAGGCATGCCCCTGTCTGAAGTGCAACTTGACAGTGTCGTGAGCAATTGCCCAGGAAACCCTAATACAAACATCCAGCCAATTACAAAGTCGCTCTATCTCCATAGCGAGGACAGAACACCTGGGTCAATTGCATTTGTCCGTAGTCGCATGTTGTATGCAAAGGCCGCCCTGAATGCAAATGGGGGCATCAGATTCGGCCTGCGCCATATACGTGCGTTCCCTGTCTCATCAATTTGCACATCCTGACATGATTTGTAGACGTCTTGAATCGGTACCCTGACCGAGCCGACAAGCAGCAGACAGTTCACATCATGCGTTACATCTTTCCTCGTCAGTTTGGCTTGCACAATGTCTTCACTTCAAAGGTAGATGCTCGTGAAAGTGCCATGCCGTTCAAAGACTATACACTGCGTGAGAAGGATATCCATACTAGCATGTGCCGCCAATTAGGTGATAAAGCAACTGATGCTGGCCAAGTGGCCAAGTGGAAGTTGCGCGTCCCTAGGAGACTTCGAGACAACGTAATGAAGCTGATTGAAAAACTCCGAATTTTGAACCAACGCTGTTCGTACACGGAGCTGCTTCGCCACTATTGTCACATTGAGGTGTGTCCTACCCTTATCATGGATCATAGCCTGAACTGACTCCAACAGGGCATACCGTTATCTGCACAACCTGAATCTAACAAGGGTGTGGCCCAGCCCAAAGCGAATGTAACAATAGCCACACAACTGGCCCAGTGTGATCGTGCCCATTATCCCGTGTCTGAATCTAGCTCAATCCAGCAAACTTGTTTCCTCTACATGGCTTGTCCTGCAGCGCATGTTTCGGCCTTTTGCCGTAGCGTCATATCCAAAGTCATACCGAAAGCTGCATGGGGTGATGATCACAACGAGCACATTGTCATGTACTGGATAGACCAATTTGTAGCTTTGCGGAGATTTGAGTCGCTTACCCTACATCAAGTCACACAAAAGGTACATGTACGTCTTTTCAGCCCTTCTTGCTGGGTATGTACTGAGCCAAGACAGATTACTACCATTTCCTGGCTTTATCCACCAAGCCAAGACAAGGGCTATAAGCTCTCAAAGTCGGATCTGGACAAACGTACAGAGATATTCCTAGAATTTGTCTACTGGGTCTTTGACTCCTTCCTAATCCCCTTGATCCGAACCAACTTCCATGTAACGGAATCAAACGCTCATCGCAATCGACTCTTCTACTTTCGCCATGACGTCTGGCGTATGCTTGCCGAGCCTGCCCTGAAGACACTGCGTCTAAATATGTTTGAAGAGCTGCCAAAAGACCGAGCAACGAAGCTGTTATCCACACGTCAGCTTGGTTTCACTGACATACGCTTGCTTCCCAAAAAGCAGGGCTTCCGGACTATCATGAACCTCAGACGGCGACAACAGGTGTTGCGCCATGGAGCCATGGCGCTTGGGCGAAGCATCAACACAGTCATGACACCCGCCTTCAACGCCATAAATTACGAAAAGGTCAGTGTACTGTCCGTGCCGGATTAGCCGTACCTAACCACATTGTAGTTGTTACAACCCGACAAGTTCGGCTGCTCGCTATTCTCTGTTGGGGATATGCTCCCAAAATTAACAACGTTCAGGAACTCAATCAAACAGCGGGGCCTTGACAACAAACCGTTCTATTTCGCCAAGGTCGACGTGCAGGCCTGTTTTGATAGTATACCCCAAACACGTCTGTTGAGTATGGTCGAGAGTCTTATGTCGACACAGGAATACTACACAAGCAAGCACGTCGAGATGTCTGCCCTGGGTCCTCTGCAGCGCCTCAATGGCAACCATGTTAACCCCATGCCCCGTAAGCGCTATGTTGCATACAGTCATGCAGCAACTGATGTGACGCCTTTCCATCAGCTCGTGCGAGACAGGTTCGTGGGGACCAAGGCGAATACCGTCTTTGCGAACATGAACATGCAACGCTGTGAGACAAAAGATGATTTGATGTATCTCTTGCGGGAGCATATCGAGCGGAATGTAGTTCGGATTGGAAAGCGATTCTACCGCCAAAAGACGGGAATTCCTCAGGGTTCTGTCTTGTCGAGCATTTTGTGTAACTTTTTCTACGCTGAGCTTGAGCGAGACGTTCTTGGCTTTGCGCTTGGTGACGATTGTCTCTTACTGCGTCTGCTTGACGACTTTCTTTTGATCAGCATCACAGAGGAGCACGCCAAACGCTTCGTGCAAGTCATGCATCAAGGCCACCCCGAGTATGGTGTCGTGGTGCAGCCTGCGAAATCCTTGACCAACTTCGACGTGACTATAGCTAACGGTGAACGAATTGCTACAACCGGGTCAAGTGGGAAATTCCCTTACTGTGGCATCTGCATTGACACCACGACTCTCGAGATCAGCAAGAAGACCGAGCGGCCACCAAAAGCCGGTAAGTAGTATTGACCGACAGGTGGGTCGAAAGTGCAGAGTACTAAGTAAAGCAGTTGTTGAGGATTCTTTGACGGTGGATCTGGCAAAAATGCCGGGCCAGACTTTTCATCGGAAAGCTCTCAAGTGAGTTCCTTGATGGGGCCCCATGCCTGTTTTCCCTCTGCCAGCCAATCAGACTACAAAATGCATAGAAACGCCCGACATTGCGCTGACACATTGATAGCGCATTCAAGATCCAGCTCAAAGCCATGCTTATCGATCCATCGTTGAACAGCGTGGCAACCGTGCTAGCGAATGTATATCAAAGCTTCTATGAAGCGGCGGTGAGGTGCCTTGAGTATGCACGCGTGCTACTCAGAGTACGGAAGATGGGTTCAGGTCTGCTTATTAGTAAGTCGATTTACTTTTTTTTCTCTATCTGTAACTCCCGAGAACTCAACAGCACCCCAAACCGGCATGCAATCGGGTAGTAGGGGCTCATGCGCAGAACTGGAAAAAGCGAGCCAGAAGAAATGGGTGGGCGATCGTCACTGCTGGGCCGACCTGCGCTAGTGGGCCAAGTCCATCGACTGACTTGATTGCAGAGACTGTAGAAAACATCATCACGTTGGCATACGTGATGCTACAGCGCCGTTCGCGCTCTTGCAGGAGTAGAGAAGCGATAACTGCGCAAAGCGTCATCTCGCGCCGGCAGCTTAAGTGGTAAGTGCAGCATACCTTGGAATGATGTCGCATGGTGCGCGGGTGCACGCTCCATGATTCGTCGAGATCAACCCCATGGTTCGGAATATGACATGGGGGCGCTCATCTCGCCTGTTTCTGACAACGGCTGATTGACGAGATAGGCTGGGCTGCAAAGCTTTCCAAGCAGCGTTTCAGGGAAAGCAAACGCGGCATCGTGCTTTATTGGGCTGGCTTAAGGTCTCGTTATCGGCTGTATGCATTTCAAGCGAAATAGAACGACGCATGTTAGAGGCCGTAGCAGGGCGTTGAAGCTTAACACCAAGACATAATCTCTGCTCTACCAGGACACATGCCGTATTGTGAGAATGGATCGAACGCACACAAAAAATAGAGCACATGTAACCCAGCAACGGCGATGAAGAATAAAACTCCCGAAAACAAAAAAGCACTACCACTGCTGTAGATAGCAATGGTACCTGTGTGTTCGGCGGACCTTGATGGCTGGGGGAGCTAAGGAAGAAGCAAGCCAAGGATCTGTACCGGGGGGGCCACGCCACGCCATAATTAGCGGCGGCATGTAGACGCGAAAGCAAGGCTCGAGGCTTGGCTGCAGGACATTCGGGAGTGACGGATGGATAGCAGGGCGCGATGATGTCTTTGTTCGGTACTCGATGCAGAGCAATTGGGGATAGCAACAGGCGAAACGGCGTAGTCTTTACGCGGACCAGGCCTGGTTCCACGAAAAGCATCGCGATGGGGCGTGACAGACGGCCGTGGGCTCGGGTGATTGGCCCATCCACGGGCGATGGGGTGGTGATGTCAAGCGCACATGCGACGGGCTGGGACACCCCCCAGATACCTGGTGTGCTGGGGTTAAGTAGGCACCTTTTCCAACGCGGAGAGCTTTGTAAAACGCATTGCTAGTTGCCCGCACCGAGCATGGCCCGTTTGCAGAAGCATACATAGAAGGCTGACTCGACTTGGCCGCACTTGTCTCATAAGCTGGGCAGTCTGTCAAGACACGGGCACTGCATCTCCGCCCGGATGCCTATATACCAGCTTTCGCAAAGACAAAGACATTGGTTCGTAATTAAACGTGTTCAAGGCCACTTCAGCCGCCCATGGGCCCAGAGCACAACGAGGCCCACTGTTGGACACCCCTGTTCCCCATCTGAGAGATCAGGGGCTAGCGCCAGTTCCGCAAATTACGCCGCCGACGCTCAAGATGCCTGCCGTACAACACTGCCAGCAGCTGCCTCCTGTTGAAGAAGCCGACGACTCTGAATACCTCGACCAAGACGTCCACTACATCTCGCAGACAGAGTCGCTGTACATTGTATCCGAGCATCGTTATGTCCGCTCGCTAAGTCCGCCTCCCTGCGCGCGCGATTCCTGCGCAGACATCCTCCTTCACCGCATTGCCTCACCACCGCCCCTCGCAACACCCCGAAAACATCCCCGATCGCTCATGGCCACCCTCACGTATGCACAGGATGCGTCCTCGCACTTTGGCGCCCCGCCAGGCAGCCCGCCCGACCTGACAAACTCAAAGTCATCCAAGTCGTCGAGCATCCATTCATCCACCCTGCTCGACTTCATGGGCACCACCGAAAACCTCTCCCACTTTGAAGACATCAACCTTGACGAGACATCAGGCGGGCCGACTTCCTTTCCCATGCCCACAAGCCCGTCCAACCGCCTTGTCTACGAAGCTCCGCGAGCCCCCGCCTCGGCCAGGACACTCTCACATCCCACCCAACACTCGTTTCGTGACCTCACGGGTACAGCCAAACCAAAGTATCCCAGTCTAGTGGGCCCAGTTAGCCATGCCGTACAAAGACAGCAGACGCAGCTGTCGGCACCCGGCAAGATGGCCAGAAGAGCCTTGACTTCGCCATCGGCTCCCTCGCTCAGCACTCTGGGTCTTGCAGCGCCACATCGCTCCTCACGATCGCCCTCCCCATCAAATACTCACATATCCCTGTCAGGATCACGCACACTTTCCCGAAGAAGTTCCCGAAACGAGGTCTTGCCGTCTCCGAGTTTGGCTTCTAGAAGACAGTCTTGGCAAGACTCAAAACGAAAGACGGTCAAGGAAAGAGAGGCGGAGTGTGATGATGAGGATGATGAAGTTCCCGAAGACGCTGTCATCTGGAATATTCCTATATCACCGCGTCCCACACAAGAGCGATCCCCGGTACCCTGGACGGGTGACAATACTCCCCAGACGTCACCACTTCCCGGCACTGCAGAGTCTTCAGCAAAGCCATCTCCGGCGCCTTCGGTACACCACAGAGACCCATCACCAAATGTGTCTAGTAGGGGCGTATCCCCGAAATCACCGACACCACAAACTACATGGGCAGACACATATACTGCGTTGGACGCAGACGCCCGGAAGCTTACGGAAGCACTAGAGGAATTCCAATCCGAATATGAGCGGAAACAGGAAATCACGAGACAGCAGCCTGGGCTCGCAAGGTCAGCATCTATGAGCCAGACAGCACCAAAAACCAAGAAGCCGACACTCCCACCGGTGCGGAAGAGTGATCCACTCATCGATCCTTTTCAGCCATCCGTTGAGAAGCAAAAATACCTATCTCGGACACGGCCATCCTGGCTCCCACCAAAGGACCCCAAGGAAGAAAAGAAGCATCTCAAGGAATACCAGCGCATGTTGGCTCGGATCGAAGAGGCTGGTAAGTAGCATTACTCCCCATGCAGTTTGTTGAAAGACTGACTAACCGACTTAGAACGCCTTGAGGCTAAACGTGCCCAAGAAGAGGCGCTCGCTCGCGAAAAAGCGAGTCGCATCAAGGCGGAATACTGGTCCAGTTTATTACTTCCAAACTGGGCTACCGAAATGACGAATCCGGAGCTTCGAGCAACACACCGAAAGATGTGGTGGAACGGCATTCCACCACGGCTGCGGGGCCAAGTTTGGCAGAAGGCAATCGGCAACGACCTCGAAGTCACCGAGCTGACGTACAACATTGCGCTGGAAAAGGCGCAGGCAGAAGTAAAAGCACACGGCCACGAAGCGCTCGGAGGCCGTTACCTTTACATTATCCAGAGCACGCACAAAGTCTTTCCTAAGCTCAAGATGTTTGCAGCGCAAACATCGCTAGAGAATGACGACGAGCAGCCGCTCCACAAGGACCTGGTTAACGTGTGTTTGGCTTATTCCATGTACCGGCCGGATATCCCACATTCGAGCTTCGACATTCATCACATTGCCGCATTGCTCCTGCTTAACCTCTCAGCTCCGCAAGCCTTTATCGCACTGTCTAACTTGCTCAATCGCCCATTGCCTCTATCATTCCTCGTCCACGACCAAAATGCCATCCACGCCGCATACACGACCACTCTCCACGTGCTATCGAAGAAAGCACCAAGCCTCGCCCAACGATTAGAAACATTACGTGTCGAGCCCCGAGATTACCTCTTCCACGCCCTTGGCTCATTGTTCTGCGGACGCCTGGAAGTCGAGCACGCCGCACGCATCATGGATGTTTACACAATCGAAGGCGACAAGAACCTCCCCCGAGCCGCCGTAGCCATCTTGTGCATATTAGAAGGCAGCTGCATGGAGGGCGATGCCGCGCAGGTAGCGCGTACCCTCAAGGCCAAGAAGGTTGAGCTCGATGAAGACGATTTCATGGCTCGCGTGTACGAAGCGGGCAAGACGTCGTAGTAAAATGTCCTGTAATAGTAGTACATTTTATTATTTTTCGGGCTGCACATACACACACATATACTCCATACACAACACTCACTCACTCACTCACAAAGGAGAAGAGGGAGAGGGGCGCAGTTCAAAGTATTAATACTTGGTCAGTTTTTGTATAGTAGGCTGGGGTGGTAGGGGGTTAATTGGCACATTGTATTTTGGATAATACGAGACCGCTCTGGAGGGGAAGAAAGAAGAAAAAGGAGGATGGGAGAAAGAAAGAGGCAGAGACAGAGCAAGAAGAAAAAAAGAGGCAGAAAAGACGATGATATACGAACTTTACGCAGCGCGAACACTTTGAAAGTTTGTTTGAAAGCTCGACAGCATTTAAACCCCCCCCCCCCCCCCCCCCTC